>NC_047508.1:33893777-34193777 GCF_902827115.2 Pseudochaenichthys georgianus
TAAACAAGTGTGGAACGGCCCCCAAAGAGCGCAGGCATTTGCAAAGGCTGCTTTAATAAGTAAAACATATTGTGGTTTTATGATTCCGATCTGCCTCTCTGATTTGGGTCAGCTCCAATATTAAATGAGGATCTTTCTTGGCCCATGTTACACACTTCCAACAAGTGTCGTGAAAAATGGGCTCTTCTATTATCCAGCTGACAAACCAAACTGAAAACTTCACCTTAGCAGAGGAAATAACTTATCTTTAGAGCTGCTAGTGGTATCGGGATATTTATAGCAAAGATAAGAGGTTTTTTTCTAACTCGTAGTTGTGGGCCAAAACCCCCAAAAACGATCAAAAACATGCAAAAAGGTTCTAAAAAGGTTCTGTAAAGGTACGCTGAACTGCAAATCAGGACCCCTTTTCCATACAATTATGTCATGTGATAAGTTCAACTACAACCATCATTTGGGCTGGTGTGGGAATCCCCCTGACCCTTCATCGTCGTGAACATAAATACCAGCGACCTGTGAAAGGAACACATCACACCTACACAGCCACTTCACTCCCACCATTAACACTGAACTTTAAAAAGGTCTACAACAGCTCTTTTCCCCCTGTAACCCATCTGCACCACAAAGCTCAACGCTCCCTGGGGACAGTGTAATATAAACATATTGAGCATGCCTCAGTGTTTCCAAAAGCCACCCACATAAGCCATACCCCATCGGAGAGAAAGGGGATCTTAGTTTGAATCAGGGCCACTTTATTTACAACTCTTGCAAAACAAACTTTAAAAATCTAATTCCCTTTTACTCATGCAGTGGAGCGAGCAATGAAAGCACGGCCTTATGTTACAAGGTTTTGAGAGCGTGGGCAGCACAAAACCAACAGTTGTGAGCGCTGCCTTCCTTCCTTTACTTTACAAGGGGATGCCGATTGAAGAAATATGTTGGCTGTTGTGAGCAAATCCGCTTCATGGATTTAGACTGTTGGAAAACCACAGTCGGACAGAAAACAAGCCGCCTGGCCAGAGTCCATGTTTGAATTACACTCGGTGTTGATTTATCTGCTGCCCGGAGTATGTAATCGAATGTCTAATGGACTCACTGTTCATTAGTGAATTAACACTTTTGAACATTTACATCATTCAAGCCCAGCACGTGTTTTCAATTTATGAAAGAAAAAGTTATTTTAAAGTTGTTTGCTCAGGGGTTGGGTATATTTTTTCTCTGCGTGAACCCATTCTGAAAAATATAGAATAACAGAACTACTTTTATTAACTAAAAGCTCAACGCCAGACCAGAACACCTCTAAAAACTGGCTCGTAAAGATTTAAAGAGAACATAATGTCAATTTTAAAAGGACCAATCAAAAAGTGTGACTCTGTGGCCTCTGTTGTATTACTAAGTCCTAAATTAATCACAAACTCGACTTTTCTCAGCCACTGACAGAACGTGGCATTAGACCTAAATGTGTACATTTACTGTACTTGTTCTTGGGCCTGACCAGTTATATCTCACCGTTAAAATGGTTCGGTTTTGTATACGTATATTGAGTTTTCTGTCATGATTTTAGCATTCTGATTTTGATGAGTTATGACTTAATATTTGTGTCTTGATCTAGATCATGTTCTAGATATGTTACTGCATTTATATTCAGATATAGCTTTTAGTATCCAAAGGAAAACGCGTGTTCACAGAGTCTGTTGATTACTAGTGTAGACCTGAAGAGACATATATAATGAATCCATGGACAGTATCCTCTCTGATTGGTTCTCTTTTTTATTGCGTCTCACATTTATTCTGTCTCACCAAACTATAAAAGTCTGTCTGTCTGTGTTTGCTGGAATCTGAAAGATGTGGCATCCTGTAAAAAAGCATGATGTCACTTTTCACCACATATGACTAATTGAGCTTTAAAAAACAACTTGAACACATCTTTAATAAATATCTGTGAATATTGCAGAATTACCAGTTCCTTTTACAAAGACTCGTTGCTAAACGAGACCACACACTGAACCATAGCAATTCATAATAACTCATCAGACATGACCTATCCCTTCTCTATTTGGCACCAGAGAGTCTAACAATGAAGTGGCTCCCTATGAAACTTGTTTTGCTACAGCCATAAAAAGTGAATTTGTGCTGTATTTCTCCTTGTATATCCCATTTGCTGCTGCATTAACCAGTTTCTACTTATTTATATTCTTGTCTTCAGGAGTCACCTATAAGAAAAACATGTTTTATGTCACATACACAACGCCTTTATTCAAGCTGAAACTAACAACATATTATAAATATCATAATTAATAATCTAAGTATATCTTTGATTAGTCTTCTGTTCAGTAAATAGTTCACATTGTTTCCCTATATGCCCAACAAGCTCAAGACTGATGGGAAAATCAGTTCTGTATCATATACTGTAAGACAAAGAAGAGCATCCAATCAGAAAGACTGGAACGAGAAAAATATTTCCCTGGAAAATGATTGAAACAAATCACTACATTCAAATGACTGTTTATATTGACTTTTATGTGCATCAGCTTATCTATTAATCAACTCATTATGTCAGCGTAAAGGTGGAGTAGGTAAGTTTGAGAAACCGGCTCGAGATACACTTTTTGTTATATTCCATGGAATGCTCTGAACATCCCGATAGCAATGAATATCTTAAGTGCTTTGACAACAAATCCATAAACATTTTTAATCTGTGGAAGCCGTAGCGCTGTAAAAAGCACGACCAATCATCTGAGCCGGCCCGGCTAAAGTAACTGGATGGCCTACCTGCCAGTCAGCCTTCCATCTGGGCACAAACTTATCTCGTGCCCTCATTGGTCGTGTTCGTGTGTGTTGTGTTGGAGGAGGGGCTCTGCAAGGAAGTGGCAGATTTTTTCCGGCTGTGTATTTTCAAATGATAGCGCACTCGAGCTGGTTTCTCCAAAATTACCTACCCTACCTTTAAATGAGGAGGCTAAAACATATTTAACCTCTAATAAATATAATGTCTGCTTTTCAGCCTATACACGTAAATGAAGTGATCTTAACTCATGCTGCAGGGTTTTGTCTAAACAGGGTTACAGGGGCGCTGCGCCCTCTTCATTTCGGCGTGCGCCCTCATACAGCTCTTTTTACTTCATAGTGATTTTGAAGTGATTTGAAGTTCTCTGGTTGGCCTTGATATCCTTTCATGGTGACACAGCTTTACACATTGCACAGTGTTCTCCAGTTCTCTTGGAGAAGCAGAAAATTGAGAGGTAAAAACTCAGGGAATGGCGTGCCAGTCCCTGTGCCCTGGTGAGTGCGAGGCGGGTGGCCCCGCTCGGCGTGGAATAAAGCTGTCCAGGGGCCGCCTTCAGCATCCGTGTCTGTCTGCCAACACTGCGAGTACGTCCCAGGGCAGGCAGGGAGGACAAGACCGCTCAACAAGGACTCTACATTGAGTGCAGTCCATTTAAAATAACATATGGATAAATAAATACGGGACCTAAGTTCACTGTACAGTAATTGGTCAGGAAACCAACAGAGACAAGCTCATTTACAGTAAATGGATCAGCTTTGAGTCGGTGAAGTGCACTTGGCTCACACCGTGCATTATAGCGATTTGGAAATTTCAGGTGAAGCCTTTTTTTTCACTGTTTAAATATTCACTGAAATGGCTAACTGCGAAAACAAAACTGTATCTGTGTGTCAGAGCACAAGTAAATATAGAATGATGTTAAATATAGAAACATTACAGAGTGCTTAAACATGATGTAAGAGCAAGTTAACACACGCAAAGGAAAAAAGGGGAGTCTGACCCATTCTGATAATACTATTTCAGTTTCTGCACGTAAACTTTTTCTTATACTTTTCAAGGACATGCAGAGACATGTACACATAGTGTGTCTCTCTCTCTCTTTCTCTCTCACACACACACACACACACACACACACACACACACACACACACACACACACACACACACACACACACACACACACACACACACACACACACACACACACACACACACACACACACACACACACACACACACACACACACACACACACACACACACACACACACACACACACACACACACACACACACACACACACACACACACGCCACACGCTCACACACAGTGGTTAGTCTGGCCAACCTTGTTGACCCACTGGCTTAGCTGTGGTTGCACGCTGGACGCAAAGCACTCATTAACGATTTGAGCCTGCTCTTCACTTATGCAAACAAACAGACTCAGGCCGTCATTACCGTAACACCATGTGTGTGTGGTCTTCTCAATCAGACCTCTATTGATTCTTCAATTTTCGCCCGGGCTAAGGCAACGCGAAACGGCACGATTTGTCAAGCGTGTGAAAGACGTGTGGCATGCAGACTTGTGGCATGTTTCAAAAGCGGTTTACACACTGGCGGACACATTTTTCATCAGCCTCAAATACTGCACAGTAGTCTTTGCAGCGGGCGGGAGTCTGGCATCACCACAAGCCACAAAACATAAAACACCAAAGTGGGTTTTATGTTGCGTGTAAAATGCCATTATAACCGAGAGCGCTTGCCCCTCTCCACCAGCTCCACTTTCTGCCCTCAGACAGAGCTATCTTTACATGGACTGTGCGCTCTGCTGTGTGTGTTGCTTGGCAGCCAGGCAGAAGTTTATGGTAATGTTTTGGGTGATAGGTCAGGGGCAGGAGGGTGGTGGCCATTGGTGGCGGCTGTGTGGTGACTGTGTGGGGTTTCAGGCTGAGTCCAGCTGGCCTGGGGTCTGCCTCTGAGGTCAGGAACGAGAGAGGGGGGCATCAGACATGGGGCAGCTTGTGGTTTAGGTTTGGGGGGAGAGTAAGGAGTAAGAAGCCCCCTCTCCCATCCCCAGAGCCTGAAGCATAGGGCCACTGCAGAGAGAGGCCAGCCGCAGTCAGACACCCCACCACCAACATCTGCCAGGAGAGAAATGCTAATGTGGTGGGTAAGCCATAAGGCCAGGTCAAAGACTTGTTTTTCATCACACTGAATCACATCTTTGGCATAATCAAACACATGGTTCAATCATAAGATGAACAACATGGTTTCCACTAAGACGCTCCAACGTTGAATAGATGAGTAAAAACAGCTCCAGTTCAGATGAGAGTAGAGCTGTGCCAGGCAGGAATAATTTAATCTTAGAAATACATTTTACAGGCAAAATGTCCAGTGGCAGATATTTCCTGTCTGAAAAATAATGATTTAATATACTTGTGCTGTAGACTGAGTCTGGACACAGTGCTTTTGTCCAAGTTGGACCTCCCGACTCACTGTCTCCATGAGCTTGACATTTATGGTTAACGTGAAAAAGAATCTAGTTGAACATAAGAAATATGTGCTACCTGAGGAGGATTATCATATATCAAGCAGCAGAAACAGAAGCAGACAAATCTTGCAGCTCCTTTCAGATAAATGCGTGACGGAGGAGGGCATGTTTGGGTAAGCCTGAGCAGGAAAAAGGTAATGTTCGGGATGTATGGCTCTTAAAGTGTGGCGAAGTGACCCTTCTCCTACATCCTGACTAAACTGCCCATTGTGCTTTGTGGCCCAAAACCTAAAAGTCTGCTTTTGCCGTTTTAAACATTGACTCATAACCCGTAAATCTCAATGAGTGCAATTCAATGGATGTGAATATGTAAAATGTTATGTTAAAAAGGTACGCTGCTCAATTAACCGAATTGTAATCGCCAATTACGATTTTGGCATGCAACGATTATAAAAACAACATAATCAAAATAAAACGATTATTTATTTAAATTATTTTTTTGAAATTATTTTTTTATTGGTTTTTCAGTTGAATTATACTTAAAGTTCAGGGTAATCAACTGTTAAAAACATACTGCTCATTTCTTTTTTTCAATAAATGGATGTTTTCAAAGTAAATGGATAATCGTTTTTAATAATCGTGATATCAATTAGTGACCCAAATAATCGAGATTATGATTTTTGCCATAATCGAGCAGCCCTAGTTAAAAGTCCCATTTAGATTGGAACATCTATTTTCCTAGGAAGCCCTGGCCAAGAGAGCAGCAATAGTGTTTCAAAACAAAATAAACTCAGACATCTGAATATTTAAATAGTTTCAAATGTAAGAAATATGTTCCTTCACCAGCTCTGAGCTACATCAGCAGTGTCAGTGGAATCCAGATTCTGTATGAATGATTCAAACACAAGAAAGTGAGAACAATACATTGGTTAGTTGAGAAGCCCAGTCAAAAATAATATATATTTAGAGACCATTTATTGACATATTAATTATCAATGATTCATTTGAATGCTTTATAGAGCCAACTGGACAAATGTGATGATTAACTGCAGTTATTTAACTTATATTAAAGTCAGCTAAACACTTTTGATGTTAAACTGTTGTTCAGACAAATCATGCAATCTGAAGACTTTTAAAAACAAAATCACAAGTTAATTGTTGAAAACAATAGTTAGGCTACACATAGCCCTTAATTCTAAATCACTATTTATTCAATAACAGCTATGGCTAACACATATCCATTGTTTGATGGAGGTAAAAACTCCTTCAATACATATTTCTTGATGCTACATTTATTTGGATGTGTAACCAACCACAGTACAATCATGGAATGTTTTGTAATAGTATATGCTGTAAATTGTAAATACCTTCATAGTTACAATACAACCGTGAAATAAGAATTTATGTCTTGCTTACCATTTATGTATTTGCATTTGTTCCAGAACAGTTATATTAGTAAAAGGAAAACATGTTGTTGGGCCAACAAATCGGAACAAAGATATGCTAACTAGCCTTTTGAGAAGTTTTAAACCACAACCTTCTCTAACTGCAGCTTTCATGTCCTTGTAGAGCGTCCAGATTTGGAGGGCCATATTTTAAGCACCAATAAACCACCAACTGAAAAGAAAACAGGGTGCATCAACTTTCCTGAACTTTTATTAATACCACACAGTGCCAGAGCTGTTGAAAATAGCTGAAGCGGAAGAAGGTCAGGAGGAATAAAGAGCATTCCTGGGATGACAGTTATGATTGGGAGGTGTGAATGATTAGACAAAAACTCTTCCCGCAATACGACAAAGTATGCCTCAAACAAAATGAGCGAAACTGCCTGTACAGAAACTCACCGTTAAAAAACCATTACGAGGGAAAGTAAATCTGCAAAAGTCATTTTTCAAAGGAGGTTTTCCAGGAAAGAAAACCTGAAGTTCTCATGTGAGCAAACGGCCAAGCGATTAAAGCCATGTCTGCATCATAATGGGACCTTTATCAAACACGCTGTAAAACCCCTGATTCTGTTCTTTGAGGCTAAATATATGGTAACAGTATAACGTTAAAGTGTTATATCTACGCTTTTATTTGAATGTTGAACAGGAACAGGACTGAATTACTTACTTAGTTGAACCTAAAGCAGGGATAGTGTTCAGAGTTAAAGGAGAGTGGTGCTGTAAAACAGTAATCACATATAGAGAATGCCGACAGCTCGAAGTGTGATTTGCGTGGGAATTAACACTGACTAATGCAAACGGTGACTCTGAACGTAACTCCAAAACAAAAGCAGGAACTGTTGCCACAACTGACGCCAGGATTGATGACATAATAGGGTGGACCAATAATAGGTAATGGGTACAACACATCCAAAAATAGAAGCTGAACTCTGAGTTAATACATGAAATGAGGGGTGTTTCTCTGGCTGCAAAGTGTGTGTGAGCTGGATGCTTGGAACAGGATAGTGTGTGTGTGTGTGTGTGTATATGTTTTTTGTGTGTGAATTTGAAGTAGGTGCAGTGTGAAAAGGATGAAAAACGAACAGGAATACTGTTCTGTGTTGAGAGTGCAATTTAGCATGAATCAAAAGCAGCTTTCCTGGCTCCCGTTCCCTACGCTGCCGCCTGCCAGGAAATGGGATTTTTTTCATATTTTTTTGCAGGTAAAGTCTTTGCAGAATGGAATCAAATGAGGTATTTTTTTCCCTACCGAACGTTAAAGTGTTGGAAGTTTGAGGCAGACTAGCTGGAAACAGAATAAAGCTGCGTTTTGGAGACTGCAGGGGGGGTCTGCCATATATTTGTCCCAGCCCCAAACCCCTTCTGGACCTCTTGGTGAATTGAATCATGACTGCTTGTAAAATACTGAGCCCTCTATTAAGTAATTTACCACCGACTGGTCTACAGTCTAGCCTGAAGTGATTCTACTAATCATCACTGCACACAGAAATAATTTATGAGTCTTATTCATGCGGAGAAATGCAAGTTATTCCATCCAGTAAAACAGTGCAAGTAGGTGCAGAGACCACATAAATGACTCAGGATTTTTGAATGGACTGTATTCATTTTAGTCACCTCACAAACGATTTTAACTATGGATCCCTAAAAACAGCCAAATTGCAGTGTATTTATATTGTATGTAGGTTAACATACTGTAGTAAGTGTTGTAGTGTAGGGAAGACGTACAACGAAAATAGTTAATTATACTTTGCAACAACGCCATGGTTCATGCTCTGAATTGTGTTTATAGAATCTTTAATGTTAACAATCTTCACCACCTTAGTTTAGTCAGTTACCAAGCAACATTTACAGTTAAAGCTATACACAAAGTCAAGTTGAGGCTAATGGTAATGCTCTTAGGTTTGTAACTAAAGTATAAGACATGTGTGGTGGGAATCAACTTTGTAGTGGTACATCGTCTTAGCATCAGGGATATTTTTTACCACATTTTTTGTGGATAAGTAAACGTAACAAGAAAAGGGATCTTAAAAGTTATTAGGATTCATCCTATAGGGACCACGAATGTGTGTAAGAAATTAAAATCATCAATTATTTGTGATATTGATCAAAGTCAATATGTTAGCCTGCTTGCAGCACTATTAAAACAAATCAGGCGATCAACGAATCAGTAGGGTTTAACTGCTGGGGACAATGAACGTCTGTACACATTTTCATGGCAATTCATCAAATACTTAAGAGATTTTGAGTTTGGTCCAAAGAGGGGGACAGGACCGGTCTGCCATCAACAAGCCACACCACTAACAAGGCCAACAAAATGATGTTGAGTATAATAAACGAGAACATTGGTAGTTTGCACAGAGGCGGAATGTCCTTAATGTGTTGGCACAGGCTGTACTATTGTTCTTCAACAAACGGGTCATGACCAAGAAATAAATCAGAGAAGAATCTGCTGCCAGAACAAAACCAACTTTAACTGAGGGACTCTTACAGACATAGCTGTACAACTATGTTCATGTTCTTATCTTTCATTTGAGTCTAATAACATTTTACGGAGAGATCACTTTCAATAAACTCAAGAACACCATGTTCTTATTGTACCAAACAAGAATTTTGCGAAACTAATTCGCCCACTGTGAAATTCAAGATCAGAAGTCAAGTAACATGCAGAGTTTACGGTCCTCAGCTCATTGTGTAAGATCAAAGCGTTTCCACTGCCTGGTGTGGCCTTACTCAACTCAACTCACCTTGAGCTTGGTTCCCACTAGAGATAGTACCTTTTTTATTTATTCTACTAATTCATCCAAACAAGAAAAAAGTATCATTCATACACACAAAGATAAACAAAGTTAGTAGAAGCGGGAGTGCTGAAGCATAGCTTATGGGAAGTAGCCCTCCCGTGAATCATCAATATAACATTGGCAGTATTGCATCAAAAACATATAGAAATTAAGGAGTACAAAGAAATAAAGAAAACGGAAAAAAAAAAAGTTAGGGCAAGAACAAAAAATGCATATATATAAGAAAACTAGATGTCAATAGCAGTTGACTATCTTTTTTGAAAAGGAAAATACTATATATATATGTACACATGTACTTGGCAAATAAATAATAATAATATATTACATTTGTAATTGTTAGACGCTTTTATCCAAAGCGACTTACATACATTCAGTACTGTGGACAATCCCCACAGGAGCAATGTGGGGTGAAGTGTCTTGCCCAGGGACACAACGACATGCTGACGCAGTGGGACTCAAACTTGCTACCCTGTGATTTGAAGTCCAGCACACCACCCACTGAGCCACAGCCTCCCATATATGCATATAAACATTGTGAACAATTATTTTCAAGTGACTTTTTTTACATTCATATGTTCACACATACACAGAATATACATAACATATGCTCAGGTGTATAAGTGCACAAATGCACTCATATACACCAATGCAAATATTACAAGGCAATTTCCAGGGCTGAAATAATAATTCAACCGCATAACGATGAAAAGAAATAAGAAGGAAAAAATAAATAAAAAGTAATGTAAATGATATTAAATAAATAAACAAACTGAGAAGTTATTATTTCAACAAAAGAAATTTAATCTGAGAATACCCAATATTTGTTAGCTGGAGTGATCTGAATTTAGTTTTGAATTGTTGATGACAAGCGATACTTCCCTATTATCAGTTGTTTTCAAATCCTGCAGTGTTTTGACGTCACGATTTACCGATCACCTCAGCTCGCTTGGGACCTTGGCTGGGATGGTACTATGTATTGTGCAGAACTCCGTGACATTTTGTACAGACAGTCATGTTCCCAAGAGGATGAATCCCTCATTTTCGGTATCCTCTTTTATCAGACTTCTCACCTGTCACCAACATGATGTTCAAGTTTAAGGGTATCGTGATGACTATTGAACAGATTCCCATGACATTTGTTAAAGAAATAAAAAATGTTTAAAGAAATAAAAAATTGCCCTCAAGATTCAATGTAATAATTTGAGTGCTCCCTTCAATGTTAAGACTTACATTCTCCCTCTTAAAAAGGCATTTTTAACTGTAGTGCATTCAAAAGAAATCCTCTACTGCACTTCAGCATGTAGTGCTGTCAATCATTGTGGTACTAAACATAAATTCACTTTTAGACAAAGCTAAGTCTTACGTCAAACTACTGACCTCATTACGTTTTCACAAACATGACGAATGTGGCTGATGCTTTAGACTGGTTTCATCGCATTAGCAGTGGACCGTGGATTGTATATGGCTGCCTCAATGCAAAGCTCTCCACTTTCCTTATTAGCTGGATATGAGAGATACCTCAGTGCCCACTGTAACCATTTGGTGGTGAGCTGGTTTGCTGAGGCAGAGTGGAGGTGAATTGAATGGTCTGCAGTGAGAGGCTGTGGGTTGGGTTTCTCTGAGGTTATGGTCATTCTCCCCTGGGAAAGTGGTTAGGCCTGGCTGTTTACTTTGGAGGAACCCTGCCCCTCCCCTTATACACTCTGCTTGGTAACACAGGATTACCTCCATTGGTGTACACCTGTCATTTCTGACCTACATATAATGAAAGAATTAGGGGACTTCATTTAAAAAACTTCAGCTGAAATCATTTGGAATTGATTAAAAAAGGTGTTGTGTTGAGTATACTCTTTGTTGTGTGGTGGTTTAGACGTTGTGCGGGCGCCTCCTACTTGTCACAGCAGGTGTGTGTGAAGGGCTGGGGGGAGGTAGAGAGGGGAGGGAGGGGAGGGTGTTAGGACTGCACTTATTGGGAAGGGTCTAAGGTAGTGCCTGCATCTTCACCCAAAGAGGAGTTTGACTTTCTCACTGTGCCTCTCTCGGACAGCCTCACACAGTGCTGGACTGTAAAAAGCCTCTCAGCTCTGCTCTCCGGCTGCGGCCACCAGAGAAGATGCTTCACGCTTACTTTTCATGAGATTACTGCAACACTGGGTGGAGTGGCAGCTCTGCAGCTGATGGGCTGCTGCTGCGGCTCTTTCTATCTTATCCCTCTTTCAATTGGGACGCTGGGGAGAAATAAATAGCTTGACACACACTGTTGGGAGGCAAATGAATGGAGCAGAGTGACGGGGGATTTCCCCAGGCTGCCTTCACACCAATGGATCTGGACACACGCTTTTATCTGGCCAAAATGTGTTTTGTCGAATAACTTTTTTCTTTACAAGATAATCTCTTAAGAGCTTGCAGCCTGAACACTTTGTGGATTTTTACTGTAAGGATCCACACCATGTAAGTCTAAGGTTTCTTCTCTACTTTAATACACTTTTTATTGGCACAAGTAATGGTCCCTGGGAAATCTCACGTAGTCAAGAACGATGTCATTTTCAGCTGCCGACACTGCTACTGACAACAGTTTAGTTCATAAAACTAAGTTTAACTTTCCTCATTGAGGTGACTGATGTAATATTTCTTGTGTTCTTCAGATCTTAAGCTTAAGGATGTGCTCTATAGTCATACTTCATCAGTGGAGTCTGGCTGTGTTCTTGCTGTGCTCCCCGGTGACTCTTGATGGGAGACCAGTTGATGCACTTAGTAGCAGAACGTGAGTAAATGATATGCATTTTGATAACCAAAGAAAAGTAATTCAATGTTATGCGATATGATTTTTATTTTAATGTCATGTTTTGAAAGATTATTGTCTTTTGGATTAAGTAAACACAACTTCATTTGATTACTTAGATTCCATTATGGTAATCGGGTTTCTCTGTTTTAACTCTGGCTCTTTGAGGTCTAGAGCTCAGATTTGAGATGGTTCTCACAAACTTGTTTATGCTGCCACCTACTGCACTGAGGTTTACTGGTGCCTTGCCTCACATGCCAGCTGTGGTGAACCATGAAAAGAACAACAAAAAAAGCAAACTGTAACTTTTTGTTAATGCTCACAAACTCATCAATAAGGAATTTTAAATACATCTGGAAAAGCCAAGAAAATATGTTTTTCAGTCAGAGAAAGGTGAACTTGCATTGTGCAGGAAAATCAACTAATTAATTAAACTCAACTTTCATTGATCTGACTGTCTGTCTCATGTCATGCTTTAAGGAGGAGGTCAGTGAGCCATGCCCAGCTGATGCATGACAAGGGTCGCTCCTTGCAGGAGTTTAAGCGCCGCATGTGGCTGCAGGAGCTGCTGGAAGAGGTGCACACCGCCGATGAGCGAGCTCCACCTGAGCAGAGCAAAACCCAGAGCCAGACCTTCAGTGGGAACGCTCTGCACGAGAAGCCCTCAGGGGCCACCAAGAACCTCCCTGAGAGGTTCAAGCTGGACAGAGACGGCCCTAACCTGCCCCAGGAGACCAACAAGGCTCTGGTTTATAAGGACCAGCCACTTAAAGTGGCCACCAAGAGGAAAAAAAAGGTGAGGCTAGGCCGACGAAGAGAGAGCGACAAGAAGCGGAGGCGAGCACGGTCCGTTTCAACAAAGGAGCCGTGAAGGACGCAGTGCCGTGACTTAAGAGACTCCGTAGAGCTTTTTGGTGCTGCACTAAGACACTAGACTGGGATCTGACAGACTCTGCCAATGGCTGACTCAGTCACTTCATATTACAACCATGGGGTTGTGCTTGTACAGTATGATAATATTTTGCTGTGTTTGTATTTTAAATCTTATACTTCCTGAAGTTTCGTGAACTATCATAATAACATCTTCTGTCCATATTTATTTGGGAAATCTGTAGGCCTCTGTAAAATGGTTGACTTCAAAACAAAGCCATATGCTGTCATGTCTAACCAGTCGTAAGCATGAGTAGATCATAGGAGGAACTATTTATTGCCTGAAAAATCATGTAACTTCACAACATTGGGAAGCTGAATGGTCTACTCTGTTGACTATTGTGAGCTTACAGTTATAAACTTACATACAAACTGTTCACTGAGAACATCTGTTCAAACTGTTTTGCCATAATTTATTTCTTTGAAAGTGTGTATTTATTTTGTGAATGTATCACAGTGCTGCTGACTAAATTCCATAATGCACTTTAGTTAAATCATGTACATGTTCTTTTGTGGTTTATTATTTAGAATTTTCTGTTGATGGTCCTGCTTTCCCTTCCCAACTTAGATCCTCAATGGACTTGTAACTTATTGGATGTTTAATGTAATCTACTTTCAACATTACAATTTTCTTTTTTAACAAGTCCAAGTCAGGGCCTGCCGGATGCATTTAATGTTCTTCACTTGCACTGAGGGCATACTGTACATGTTTCCAGTTAATCAAATATTAAAAGTGTAGCCATTAGAAATGTTTTTGATCCATGGTGTCTTTGTTCACCAGCCGTGTATGGCTCAAATGTGCAACTTATCATGATGACAGGTAGAACTTAAATTATTAATAGTAGTAGTAAGTAAGTAACCGATAAGTTAATGGACAGAAGATCCATCTGCAACTATTTTGATTATTTATTTTAAGTGCAATTCTTAAAGCACAAACGTCTTGATTTTCTGCTTTTAAAAATGGTCTTTTGTGATATTTATATATTTGGATTTTTGAGCAACAACAACACAATTGAGGACATCACTGTGGCCTTTTCACATTATTCTGACATTTCAAAGACCAAACAATTAATAAAACAATTCATTGCGAAAAAATTATTGTCAGATTAATTGATAATAAAAATAAAACGTAAAGAAAAAAAAGTCAATTACCTATTCTCAATTATTTTAATTCTACTTTTGAAACCTGAGGGCTATGTGCAGAATTTGGCTGATGAAAATAGTTGAACATTCCTTTTACAATGTTATCGAGCTCTGGTGACCTTTTCAAATATTTTGTTAGTTCGAGTTCACACCCCAAATATATTGAGTATCCAAAAATCCGGATCCTGCAAATGGTTTGGCATTTTTGCTTGAAATGTGATTTTAAAAATTGATTTAAAATACATGATCAAAGTAGTTTACAGTTAATTTCCCTTTAATTTAAAGCAATTCATTTATATGTCAAGTAATAACTTTAGCTTGATTGTCTATGAAACTATATGAACGATAAACTACAAGACTATACAAAAACTATCGTTGCAAAGCAGATATGCAGCATGGTTGGTTACCCCTATTGTCCCCAAATGTTCCATTGATAAGAAGCTAATTTGACTGCCTCATGAATAATCAGCGGCTTAATTAATAAAAAAAAAAGGTTTTGATACATGTACATTTCATCATGACCTTCAATCTTGCTAAAGAGGCACAGAGAAAATAATAAATAAAAAGTGCAAGATTTAGGCATTACATTTTTTTATTCCCCATAGAGTTGAAAAACATCAATATTTGTGTTGACTTTTGGGCATGGACAGAAGGCAATGAAGCTGTTAATGTCCCACTTGAGAACATGTGGCTTTTTTAACAGCCACTGACTGAGTGGCACGCACTCTGGTAATGGAGGGGTTAGCAAATGCATCAGCATCAGCTATATCCTGTGCTAAGAGCAGCAATGTACACCGAAGACCATTAGCTGACACAGAGCCATAAATACTGTGGAAAGCCTGATAAAAGGCATCGTCAGGAGCCTACAGCTCACACCGAAGAAATCAATCTAACCATGGAGAGAGACATTAATATCTCCAGAGAAGGGGAGGAATGGAGAACGTGATTAATCGACTGGTCTCTTTTACTATTGAGTGCTCATTTAAAAAAATAAAGCCATATGAAATACCAAAAAGTATGTCAGTCTCACGATAGGGAGGCTTTAACTAATGTCAATGATACAGCCCCACACATTTAGGTATTTTAGGGTACCAAAATGAACAATATAATTCAACAAAGGTTCACAAGGTCAAGTGTATACTACTTAAAATGTCACTGTAGAGACTAAAGATACACATACATCTTCTAATAGCAATAACAACAACAGGCATAGTCGGTGACTGTTCCCCGAGCAGCTGGTCTGAGCTCGTTTCTCTTTAAATCAAGTCAACCAGAATCAATTTGACCAGAGTGATGTTTGCCTTTCTTCCACGTTCAGCTGTCACACTTTGTAATGAGTCCTGAGAGGCTGCCACCTTCCCCTCCGTCAGTCCAGTTTAACAAGATGGACACCAATGAAATAGAAATCTACATTATGAGGATAGCCACCTCGCAAACATGAGACTAAAATACTGCTTTGAGGAACGACGTAGGTGAGTACGTCCAAATGATAACCATTTTTGACTTCTGGCACTATTTTAAAATGTATTGACCATCGAGTGGACAAACCCTACCGGTTTCAGTTAATTACACAACAGGTCAAATATACAGCAATTAAAAGTAGCTTTAAAAAGCTGTCTGTAAGCAGACAACCAAACTGCTGTTGCTATTACAAAAACCTTGTATTTTTGTTTTGTTTCGGTGGTCTTACACCATGTTTTTAGATAACGTTATGACAGATAAAGCTTACTTCCTATAACTATGGATACACATGATGCTATTTGATTAACTACAAACATGCATTTTGGCTAGGGAAGTAGACATAACCTAATATAACTTAATTATTGTTCATGTGCATGTAAACTTGTATTGCAAAGTTAATTGTGTTGTCTCCTACTGAAATTGGGAAGAACGTACACACCATCGACAATGTGGTTGGCTCTCAGAGTTTGTTCTTGTCTGAGTTCATTGGCGGCTTGCAAAAACATGCATACTGCATTTCAGTATCGGAGTGTCAATGAAAGTCTATCTGGCTTCCTATTATTCTCTATTCATCAGCTACAATTTCATGTGAATACTAGTAATACAAAATGTGACGTATACATTGTTCATCCCTAACACAAAATAATAATCCTAACCTAAATGATGAATACATATTGTTTTTTATTTGAAAGGTGATGTCAAGCCGGTGAGAATATGGCTCATCCCAATACCTATGTGTTGATTTTTGCCTGTACCTGTGGAGTGATCCTGGGCATCGGGCTCTGTGCCAACCTGCTGGTCTTCTCTCTGTTCGTCAAGTACAACACGCTGCGTAAGAACCGCCTTGACATCCTCCTCCTCAGCATGACTCTAGCCGACTTCCTCACCCTGCTGCTCATCCCCTTCACCCTGCACTCCGCCATCAGCTACTCCTGGCCTCTGGGGGATACGTCCTGCAAGGTCTACCAGTTCCTGCTGGCCTTCAGCCTTGCGGCCAGCACATACTCGCTCTGCGCCGTGTCCATGACCCGCGCCATGATCATCACCAACCCGTACCAGCCGCCCACCATGGACCTGGTCATCCTCCTGTTCGTCCTGGTCTGGGCCCTCAGCTTCTTCATAAGTCTGCCGCTGCGAATGTTTGCCACCAAAGAGAGCCTGGGCCCAAGCCTGGCTAACTTCACCTTCTGCCTTCCAACAATTCATGAGCATCATTACCAAGTGGTGCTGAGCCAGTTTGTACTTTACTACTTTATTCCAATGCTAGTCATTGCCTTCAACTATGTCCGACTGGCTCATTTTCTCCACAAGAGCCCTGTAATGTCGGTGTCCAGTGCCAGGAACACCCGCCGCGCCTCTGTCATGGTGTTCTTGGCTGCTGCTACCTTCTCAGTGTGCTGGCTGCCTGGTTATGTGCTGGAGCTGTGTGTGTACCTGGACCTGTATCGCCATGGACAGGCCTGGGAGCTGTTTTACTTCATCTGCACTGTGCTGCAGTATCTGCACCCCTGTATAAACCCTGTGCTCTATGTGCTGCTGTCAAAGCGCTACCGCCACAGGAGGGCAGCCTGGCTCTTCAGCTGTAACAAGAACCGAGTGCAGCCTCAGGTCATCAGCGTCACCACAGACAGCTTTTAAATTCAGCTGGTGGAGCAATTTGGTTGGACACTTTTTTATAGTTGCTGTTTGTACAAATCAATTGCGTGTTTCAAAATAAGATGGATGCTTTTTGTGATTATTACCCGTTATCCTTGCCATATTTGAAGTATAAATGTACAAATAAGAAGATGAGAGAAATGATAGTTTGGATAATAATTTTTAAATATTGTCAAAATGTATCCGTGTCAAATCTTTTTTTAAGGAACCGTTGTCATTATCTTATTCCCAATATTAAGTCTAGTCTTACTAATTGTATTTGATGTTGCCCCAAATGTTTCTCACCCTCATTTGGTCTACTTTTGTTTTGTTTAACATGTTGGTACAACAAATCCGTAAGTATTTTCCTTTTGTCTGAACTATCAATACAAACAGCTGTCTTAAAGATATCATAAGGAAGATTCATTTCATATTGATTATGGGGACCCCTGTGGTGAGAAACCACTATGACAGGAATACAGATGTTTGCTTTGTAAAAGATAGCAATGCCGGAGTCGTTTCAGGGCTATATCTTGTCTTTTCCCTTTTGTGGGTTTACAGTTACTAAGTATGTGAGTTCTGGTCTTTAGTATGTTCGTCTCTTCACAAAACAAAATCCTGGACATTTACTCTAAGGGACAGGATAGCAGGTATATCTGATGCTGTGCTATACTGCAATAAAGATGTGGGTATACTGGCATGTTCCTACTCCAGAGCAAACTTGGTCTCAATGTCCTTCACTTCTATTTAATGCCAAGAGTACATTTAAAAAAGGCATAGCTGCTCCTTATCGTGTTGCAATGTTTCATCATATTTGAAAAACTGAGCAAAACAATCTCTTAAAAAAACATTAAAATGCAACATGACAAATACACTTTTACAGCACAGTTATTCTTCAAAGAAGCAACAAATCATCAGTTGATAACTTGTCACTGCCATTAAATATGAGCTATATGATCCACAAGTATTACTCCTAACTAAGACCAACCGCAGGGTAAACTGCAGCTTCTCAGACTCCATACAACCTCATTGAGCCATCAGAAGTGACCATTCAACCACGCTGGACAGAAAAACTCAATTCTAATTGCCGAATTGTGATTACAACTGTGTCAGTGCATGTTGGGCTGTATTATTAAAATATGTATGTTTTATTTACCTTGCTAAATACCAATTACAAAAGTGGACAATCATTTGATCAGTTTTATTGTGAACATAAAGCAAGATAATGACAATAAATGCTTCTATAATTGTAAAGTGAAGAGAGGGTGAGGGACTATCAGAAATTAACAATTGTGATGCAGGAACTTTAATGTGGAAGTGTCACTATAATGCAGGAACCCAAAGTGCAATTCAGATCAAATATATGTATCTTAAATGCTCTTGTAAGTACAAGTATTATTCCTTTAAAAAAAAAAAAAAAATGTATTTCTAACTGCAGGTCCAGTTCTTTAGAGCAGAATGTCATTTAATTTAATGAAAAATGAATCACAGATATTTTGGCTTTACTTTATGTTAAATAACATAATAACTTTCAGGCAAGTATTGATGTGGGGCTTATTGAACAATCAAACATTAGAAGAAAACACAGTCGGAAAGCAATAAACAACAGTAAGTGTTTCAGGGAGCAGGGTGCTTCTTTTTAAATGAGCATAATCCCTGAGGACCTGTTGGCTGTCCCCTGGGTGGATCAAAACTAACACCACCAGCTTCAGGGTGCCATTCTTTGCTCACTAGCAGCACACACACAAACAAATCAGATGAAAGCACACACACCTGACTTCCTGCTTTCTCTCGGGCAGCTAAAGGCCTACAACTTGTAGTGGGAGAAGAGCAAGTAGAGGGCTATGTAACAGCTCTTGTTATATACAGTAGAAAGCCAAGATATGGGGAAAGGGTTGAGAAACCAGTCTGGCTGCTTTCAAGCGGCCGTTGCAGTAATAGGAGACCACGTGCCCCTCCCTCAGTTTGCCCCCTGACTTTTGGCCTTCTCTTCAGCTACAGCAGGGGCAGCTGGCCTGACTCGTACTGATCGTCATCTGTGGTTCATCAGCATGTCAGACATGGTTTAGCAATAAAGAACACGTGCTGCTCAGTGTTCTACAAGTTAACCTATTGAACACACCTCTGAGTGTACAGAGTGTTCTGCCACCTTTAAATCAAGGAAATCGTCGCAAAAACGGCTTTAAAATTCCTCTGTGAAATGCCCCCTGGCTTTATGTTTGTTCCATTGTTTTTTATAGTCACCAAATATTCATTTTCATCCTATTATTGATTGAATTTCCCAAATGTCAATATTTTTCTTTGGTATTTAATTCACATTATGAAAGTTTGGAAACATCTGCAATACAAACTTTATCAGTACTGTCAGTTTGGTTTAAGGACCACTTCACACTTTGGAACGAACAAGTAGGGAATGAGACACTGGGGTTTGATGCTGCAAAGACATGTCCGTTTTCAAGCATCTTATCATAGTATTGGAGAGCCCTAATAATAATGTATTATCAGTGAGGACTTCTCAGATCAAAGCATAATAAGCGTGCTGATCTGGAAAATATACTGTATCAGTCTATACATCACATACATGGCATTGATTCAATACACATAAAACAAATCCTATATTTGGTGGAGCAGCAATATTAGGCTAATGTGGCTTAATTTTTGAGTCGCTATCTATGGGATCCAATAACATGAACATGATTTCATCCAGGAATTGGAGGGGGGTCAGGGGGAGCTATTTCGCAAGCTCTGTCTGAGGGGAGGCCCACAGTCTCAGAGTTTAAAGTCACTTAAAAAGGTGACTGACACATTTGTCCAGTACCTTTGAAAGCCCTGACCATTATGATAACTTCAGCAGTTCCATTCAGTCATACTCATTGGGTTATTACAATTGCATAGATAATCATACAGGTCAGATAGTATGCAACTTAGTCAGATGGAGAAGATAGACGAGAAAGTGTTTGCTTCACATACCAAAAACTGAAGAAGACCGATGTCCCATCATGGTGGCGGAGTCATCAGATATACCCAGATGCAGGGTGCGAACTGGAGGGGAGCAGGGGGAGCTATAGCTCCCCTAGTGGTGACATGAGCTCCCCTGGGAACATGGTTTGTGAAATTTGGGGGGAGCTCTCTAAAATACTGATATGATGACCAAATAAATTCCATTTGGGCATGTTTTTTTTTTCAAAGGTGTAAAATAAGTGAAATAAAATTATATTTAGAGTTTATGATTCATGAAAAAAGTGTCGCCTGCTTGCACGCTGCCCGCAGCTCCACCCAGTACCCACTCAGTCACAAGCTCGTTTAGTTAGCACTGCATGTTTACCAGGCATTGTTGCTGCTGCTGACATGTCGAAAAGAAAAAAACAACATAGCAATTTCTTTAAAAAGACGGCCAAACAACCTGATCAAGAAGACCAACCGAATGTAGCTGGTGGTAGCATATCGTACGTTGTGACTGCTGCTACAACAGAACCGAGAGAGGAGGGAGCTAAGGTCAGTGCTACTGCTAACTTGACAGCTAACGTTAACTTGGGGGCTGAAGAGACACAAGAAGACGAGCCGTTGTGTAGTGTGTGTGGCGTCGCGTCTCTCCAGGCAGTGAGAGGGTTGTGTTGTGCTATAGCTGTATTATTAATATTAATATTGTTCATGGTTGGTGCCGCTGGCTGCTCTTATCGCGTGTGTTCGGCTCTGTGTAGGCTACAGCCATAATAGGCTATAGCCCATGTGAAACAATGTAGCCTGTTTTTGAGTCATTTTAAGTTGATTTCATTAAACAGTCAAACGTTACATTGGTGGTCCGTGGATTATTTATTATCAAGTTGATTGAAGTTTGCGTAGCCCATACATGCTCGGGAAATCTGTTGACATGAACATGATCCATCGGGACGTTTCAAGTAA
Organism: Pseudochaenichthys georgianus; assembly: GCF_902827115.2. Lineage (NCBI taxonomy): Eukaryota > Metazoa > Chordata > Actinopteri > Perciformes > Channichthyidae > Pseudochaenichthys > Pseudochaenichthys georgianus. Next base: position 33,915,147 of record NC_047508.1, read on the forward strand.
ATGTAGACCTGTGGCACCACCCCGTGTGCAACAGGTTTTCTCTTTATAATAGGCCTATGTCTGTGCTGTTGCTATTAATGCACGGATCAGCATTTACCCACCCCCCCCCCGCAAAAAAAAAAAAATCCCGGCTCCCCTGGAGACCGTGGTATGGTTCGCACACTGCCCAGATGTCTCAAAGTGCAGGCGACTCCACCAACAAAAACTCTCACATATCCACCAACAAAAACTCTCACATATCCGCCAACAAACGTCCTGTTTCTGCATGTCCATTTTGAAGTAGCTAAGCCTCCTTTCTAACGTTTTTTTGCAGCAATGTTCCCTCATAAGTGAGTGCTAATGGTTAGCGTTAGCAACGTTACATGTACGAAAACACGGTGATTAATTAACCAAGAGATGCCACCTTCACCTGGCCACTTGGTGGTACGGTTGACATGATTAGCGGCGTAATACTCCCGGTTGTTGACACAGAAATCACGAAGTTTATCATATTAAAGTAGTAAAGCTAAATTATGAAAGGTTACCTCAGTTTTTAGGGTCCATTGCCGTCCGTTACCATGACATTTGAATGTTAAAATTGCGGTAATCTCAAATATAGCTGGACTCCCGCGATAACACAAAATGACGCGAGAATCACATTGTAAACAAACCGTCTGGCGCGTCAAGTTAAATCATGGATGAAGAAAAGAAGGGTTAAATAGCCATAGCCGTGAACTCAAGATAGTTTAAGTGTATGTAACACTTTCTGGCAAACAGAAAAGTTGCTGTTGGGAAGAAAATCCAGAGTTATAAGGTGAGTGAATATGAATCTACTGGGATGCTCATGTTGCTTTCTTCTGTTTAGATAAGCAGTTGTTGGCTAGCTTGAAACTGTGTTTGTTGGTTGTCTTCATGCTATTCCTTTTTTCGTACGGTGGCCCTGAAGTGCAAGACACCACAGAATTTCAGAAAACACTACAGCATTTCAGAAAACGCCACAGCATTTCAGAAAACACCACAGCATTTCAGAAAACACCACAGCATTTCACAAAACGCCACAGCATTTCAGAAAACACCACAGCATTTCACATTGGACGGAAAGGGTATTCATTTAGGGAGAACACTTCTTGTTTGTGATTGGACAGAGCCAGCCAGAGAAGCACTACTGTGATTGGTTGTTTTTGCTGCCAGTCAAGAAATGACGCTTCCTGATTGGTCAACACCCGACAGCGAAATATGTCCCAACCATAGACTGGATATATAAATCAGCACACATCAGCACATCAGCCGTTAGCACACACTCAGATCTCACAGCTCCTCATATCTGTTCAGAAACTGGACAAAAGTTAAACATGTACAAACCACAGACTGTCTATGTCATGGCGAATACAGTCGCTGCTTTATTTATGTCTGTATGACGTTGTTGTGAGTGTGGACGGAGCAGCAACAGGTTAGTTTAGCCTGATGGATCCGATTCCATTCAGAAAACAGGCATTTTAAAAGCTTTTCGCCTGCCGTCTTGTCTGCAGACTTGTCAAAGCGTTAATTCATGGTTTTTACTAACCGTTATCAGTATGTAGTTACTTCGGCATCACTTTGAAACGTGTATTACAATTAAATCACGGTCAAATATGTTCATTTTGTTGTAGTTGGTATCTCCCATAGGATTTACATGGAGATACGCCCCGCCCCCTCTCCAGCGCGTCTTGTTTGAATGACAGGAGCAAACACAGCTGACAGCCGCGGTGAAACTCGAGCGACTAGAGCGATGCGAATATTGGGTAGTCTACCATAGTATTTACATGGAGATAACATAAGCCCCTTAAAAAACATGAATTAATAAAGCATTCATTCTGTGTTTACTCCTGTCATTCAAACAAGACGCTGGAGAGGGGGCGAGCGGGAATCGGATTGATCAGGCTAAACTAACCTGTAGCTGCTCCGTCCACACTCACAACAACGTCATACAGACATAAATAAAGCAGCGACTGTATTCGCCATGACATAGACAGTCTGTGTTTTGTATATGTTTAACTTTTGTCCAGTTTCTGAACAGATATGAGGAGCTAACGGCTAATGTGTTGGGCCAATCACGAAGCGTCATTTCTTGACTGGCAGCAAAAACAACCAATCACAGCAGTGCTTCTATGGCTGGCTCTGTCCAATCACAAACAAGAGGTGTTCTCCCTAAGGAATACCCTTTCCGTCCAATGTGAAATGCTGCGGTGTTTTGTGAAATGCTGTGGTGTCTTGCACTTCAGGGCCACCATATTTTTGTTTTGATTTACAGAAGAATGGTATGGCCTTATTGTATATACATATTAATGAATGTATATTGTATACATTTCCAAAATGTATTTAAGATTATTTTATTATTAGACAATGCACATAGCTGACAGAAAATAGTAGTGTCTACACTGTAAGATCAGAGCGCTGTTGCCATGAGCTAATCATTCCATGTGCCATATAGGAAAGTGTTGAAGGAGTGTTGCCTGTTTATTTATAGGAGTCTCTAAGGTTCCACAGCAGAGGGTTGCTCTTTGAGCTGGATTCAATTTCAGCTCTGTTGAAAGCTGAAAATGCAGCATCTTTACAGGCACAAACACGAGTATAAATTCTTAATATGTATCCAAGGGCCTACTTTGTTGTGCTGTATGTTCAGTTGTCGAAGCACAAGATGGTGATGTTTCTTTCTCCCCCGGGAAATACAGGATGTAAAATTGAAAACATTAAGGCGATATTTCAAATGTACATGTAGGCTTCTTATTTATTTGTTTGATATGCTGACTGGAGTGTAAGGCACTTCAAAATAGCTATTGTGGATGTAGAAAAGGAATGTATGATACCATAATACCATAACAGCAACAACACCATCCTATATAAATCCAGCCCAGCATGTGCTGTCATCATCCCAAACCAGTTAGTGGCTGCCTGAAGAACCCACAAGTCCTCTGTGCTCAAAGCCACAGTCAGTGTTGTGGACAAACTGGTTGCATGTTATGTAAGATTGATGTCATTTTATTGTAAAGTAAATGTATTTGTAATCAGCTACAGTTATAAAAAAAAACATGTTTTAGGCTCGTTTTAAGCTAAAGTAAATAATTGAAAAGTTGGTGATAACAAATCTGAATAAATTAATTTAAGTTAAAAGCTTTTAACATTCATTATGTTCATTCGTTCTTATTTAAATATAGGTTATATTGATTAACTTAAAAGTTCCATAGTGATTAGCGTTGATACTGTTGTGATGTTTACACTGCCTGGTTTAAGTTTCTGTTTTTAGTACTTTCAGCTTTTTGCCCATTTTAAAATATTTCTTAGCAACCCTAAAGCTAATATACATTAATTCCATGAGGTCATTGACATTATTACATAACTTACTACTAATTTAAGGATAACTAGTAATCTGTGACCTATTACATTTCCAAAGTAACCTTTCCTACACTACATGTTAAAATGTTATGCTAGATACACCTTGGGACTACAACACTTAATGAGTAAGTCCTCAGTCGCTGTTTGAGAGCACGTGATGACAGGCACAAGTTGAAGTGTTTCAAGGAATCCACGAGTTGAGAAATGCGATCGGAGACATGACAACAACCTGCAGTCCAGATGGTCAGCAGCACCAGCCTCACTCTGACCTAATATCGCAGTTCAGCCGTCTGTTTACGTTGTAAAGCTCACTGTGACATGTAAGGACATGGCAGGCGAGGCACAAAACAGGAACATGTTTGAATTAACACTGAGTTCACCTCTGAGCTTCTGAACAAGTGAGGCCTTGTAAGTGCCAGTGTAAATACGGTTCTTCCTATAAAGAAAATAATCAGAAAAAGGAAAACCTGCTCTTACTTCAAATGAAATTATTTGTACAGGCAGAATGTTTCTGGATAATTTGACTAGAGAATTCAGCAGCTTGCCAAGAAAAAAAGAAAGTATAGTAGAGAATGGAAATATATTTGATCTATCAATAGAAGAGGTGTTACTGTATCTGATGTATCATAGCGGAAATCAAAACTTCTCAGCTGGTGTAAAAGTCGCCAATGTCAGCAGGCTGCTTTGGTCTTGATGGGTTTTCACCCAGCTGGAAAAACATTGTTAATGTGAACACAGATGCAGTAGGAAGTTATTAAGGGTGTTTTCATCGAAACATTGACACACTTAGCTGATTGGAAATTAATCAAAAGATGATTTAATACAGAGAAAATAGAAAACCGGCGAATCCTCACACTAGTGAAAATGGAACTAGATGCCTGATGAATGATACCATTTCTGTGTAGATCACCCCATTTGTTAATTGATTAAGTGTTTCAGCTATAGTAGGGAATATATGAATGTAAAGGGTATATATATTTATAAATCCTTGTGTATTCTGGTTGAGGCTCAGAATACGAGACGCACATTAAGGGTGCAATCACAAGCCAAGAGAGTAGAATCATAAACATAAAGATGCAACTTTTGAGACCTTTGAAGTCATCCCTGATTAATTACCCAGCGGTGTTTCTCCTGTGAACTGATCCCCCTGCAGTTGGCCCGCGGCCTGGATTTTGGACGACACTGTCTCCTAAAAAAGGGAAAGGCTCGATCAAGGAGTGAAATGATAATCCGAGGTACGCATGGAACAAGACATGCAGAAGTACTTCCAAGGAACCCTGCCCTCCGGATCTGAGGTATCCAGTTTCATCTCTCGCTGCTGAATGGCGCGTTACCTATCAGCAAAAACATGAACGTCAACTTGAAATGACAGCAGGCTAAACTTGGTGGATATCAAAACCAAGGAGCTGGCAAAGAGCTCTGTGGAAGCCCTGGGTTCAGACACCTCGGTGTGAGGAGGCTCTGTCCACTCTCTTGTACAGTGGGTAATGGGCACAGCTTGAACACAGCTTAGACTCTATTAGGCTAAAACGTTCACACCATTAATTAGATGCAGCTGCACACGCTCCTCACAACTTAGCCATATGCACCGGCTGATGAGTGAAGACTTAAATGTAGGATGTAATCCATATAAAGTTCACAGTGTGATTTGAAGATGTACTGTGTCAAAACATGTTGAATCAAATTAGTTTAATCCGCCGGCACTGAGCTCGATGCCATGATGTGTATCCCTTTTTTCAAGTGATTTATATACAAGGCCCAGAGCTTTGACCCAGTTTATGAGTTTGTGCTGCCCTCACTGAGCTCAGGCACCTGTAGCTTTGGCGGCTGTGCTCTCAGTGCTTTGTCTCCCTGTTCCTGCCTGTTGGCGTCAGCTGATAGAGGTGCTATTGTGCTTTGCCTGTTTTATCTTGTTATGCAGCATGTTGACGCTTCTCTCAGAACCAGCTAAATACATGGGTCTGGGGTAGAGATCTTCAGAATTGGTTTGGCATCCGTTGTGTCAACTCGTGGCGCATGACATGTCTCAATTCTCCGGCCGAAGCTCCAAATAAACCGTCAGTGTTTGCCATCAATGTTCCAGCTCGCCTCGTGTCTCTCTGAGTCCTGTTTCCAAATGCTTCAGTAGTTAAGCTCACAACATTGATATTTGTTTTTAAAACCCAGAATGTAAAATTGTTTTGATAACTTTTTTTTAAAATGTCGATTTAACATAAAAAGGAAAATGATTAGTTAATTTTAAGAGGCCTGTTTATATTTTTTATTTTTCATACACAATTGCTCTTCAATAAAGCTAAATTATTTCTTATCCAATTAATCATTTGAAATGTTTTTAGAGTATTCATAACTAAAATAACAGCTGCACCTCAAGATTTATGATATATATAATATATATATATATGAATATATTAATTTTCACTGTATTATTAGCACATTTTAATACAGTGATAACAACATATTCTCATAAATCAGCCTCAGTAACTTGCACCACACACACACACACACACACACACACACACACACACACACACACACACACACACACACACACACACACACACACACACACACACACACACACACACACACACACACACACACACACACACACACACACACACACACACACACACACACACACACACACACACACACACACACACACACACACGCACACACACACACACACACACACAGTATTGATAGACTCAGAGAGATTTGTGTGACAGCTATAGACCGATCATATCCCCTCATGACATATAACGTCATACTGTGCAACCCTATTTTTAACCTACAGCTGTATAGAAGTCATTGACCTTACTTACATTAGGTAAGTTGTTGTTTTGAATAATAAGTATCCTTTATTAAAATATATTAATCGAACATTTGTTTAACTAGGAAGTCCCTTGAGGTGAAAATCTAGCACGCTACAGTTCAAAAAGAAAAAGAGCCAACAGACACGGAAAATAGTGAATAAAATAAAATGCATCTGTTGCATCGCTGGGTATCATGAGCTTTTCACATGGCTTTATCATTTCATCAAGGGCACTAGATTATGTCAATGGAGAAAGGTATGAGACGCCTTTCTGTCCCTAGGTCAGTGCAAACCCTTGGATACTGGTAAGGAAATTGTAGCTGTTGAATCAGAGGATCCCAGATATAGCTCCACCTTCATAAACTAATTCCTGTGTCATTCCTGAGACGCTGTTATCACCAGCCCTTCAGCCCTATCTCACTTTGAGCGGATTAGTTGAAACTGAAGCGAAGTGATCTAAAGGAGCTGTTGACTAGCACGTCTGACCTTCTAAAGACTCCCATTTAAATGTATAACAGACACACACACTTTATATACACATAAGTTCATTCACAATCGTACTAATGATGGATACACACTTACAGAAATGCACACACACACACACACACACACACACACACACACACACACACACACACACACACACACACACACACACACACACACACACACACACACACACACACACACACACACACACACACACACACACACACACACACACACACACACACACACACACACACACACACACACACACACACACACACACACACACACACACACACACACTTTGTAAATACTTGGGTTTGGAAAGAGGAACGCCAAGAGGAGTCAGTGACGCAAGAGGCTGCTGCGATTACCTCACGTCTGTAAAGTGTTAGCAAGGAGCCACATTCTGTCTATTTTTAGACAAAGACAAGAGTCAGAGGAACAAGTGTCATCAATCAACATGCTCGTAAACACAAACTCTAAAAAGATACATATTTATTGTTTTTTCAGAACATCAGCATTGCTAAAAGTATGCGTTTTTCATTCAAAGTGAATGATGTTGATATAATTGTTAGTCAAATAGTAATAATTCATGTTTTTCCATCGTGCTATTTTTTAAATAAATATTGTTTAATCATAAATCATACTAACACAATATGAAATCATGATGCTATAAATGCCAGTAGAGATCACTGATTTTCTCAAACATTCAAACTAATTGATTCCTCATGCAGAATGATAAGAAAGCACGTTCTCTTTTTCTCAGTGTGAGAAAATCCACAGTATCCTGTTTCCTTGGGGGTCTCCTGCATTCATGGGTCGAGCCATTAATAACGAAGGGAGGTTCCCCACTGTCAGCATTCACCCTGCAGGCTTTATGGCATGTGTCTCCCAGGCTACGTCTCATTGCAGTCACTGTAAAGTATGCACGTAAATGCATGTCTCTCTGCATATCTAAAGGTATGTGTTTCTATAGAAAGGCCCTACGGAAAGCCCCACCACAAACATGCATGGAGAATATGTTGTTATACTGTATTTAATTATATAATAATACATGTTTTTTTTATAATTGTATGTACCATGTATGTGTAGTATAAATAATGGCTATGTGTATTTTAAATATGTTATTGGGTTTAAAAACATGAAAGGACAATAAATAATAAAAAAATATATTGTTCAAAATAATAATATTGAGGCTAAAAACTATTTTTGATCCCACAAATGAATATGGAGAACAATACCAATGTAGCTGACAAGGGGAGGTTACTGTAATCTTTCCAGATCGAGGAAACTCTAATACTGCGAGTATTTTTTGGACTGACCGATTTAGAGTCGTGTCTCCATTCCTCAGATTGTTTATTATTGTTTGTTTCCTTGGTTACATTCAACGCCTGACACCTTGGCGTGACTCATACAGTAATTTGCTGAACGCAATATGCTAACACATTAGAAGCAGGCGGCTCTGTGTCCTGACACTGACATTTGACTCTGACATCCAACCCCTTTGTTCACTAATGAAAAGGCAAAAAACCTGCTAACCTGACCATGAAAAAAAGATATAACCTCTCTTGTAAAAATGTGTGGTGGCATGTTGTCCCCAACAAAGATTGCCCCCATCAAGGTAATAATGCAAAGCGTTCCGGTTGGTTTTAGTAACACTGATTATCGCCCTTGAGCTATTATTGCTGCGTCCACAACTGCACTGACTGACATACCTGATGCAGCGTCATGAAGGCAATGAAAGTGGAAAAAACAGGCTATAATTAGATCACAATGCTGCGGTACACATATCAATTCACTCTGTAAACTCGGGCCAAGTCTCAACCAAACTCCAATAGGTGTATTAATCTTTAACATGTAAGAAAGTGAAACCTGAACTATTGTTGGATACACAGGGTCTATAGGGAACTGATACGACTGAAGGTGTCCGATTTTTAACACCTTTTTTTAACACCTTCAGTGACCCCATAACCAGGTCACTTGTCTTCTGAAGGTCCCCCGTGTTCCAAGCTGTACAATTGAGCCTTTTAAGTGCTATAAAAGGTGGGTGTTATTTCGGCCGTGGCTTTCTGAAGATGCTATCATCCTCGGTCTACTCAAGTGTCAGTACAGCCAGCACTTTCCACTGGCCGGGTCCAGCAGGGCTCCTGGCTCTACCAGGCCCTGCGCTTCAGAGCATTCGGGTTGTTTCATGTCATTTATTTCAAGTTATAGCAGCAGAACATAAACCCTCAATATTGTTAACATGCTGGATCTATTTGTCATCAACACTCCTGGTTTCTAAAACGGTGGGCTGTGACCCAAAGTATAGACAACGGCCGGGTGCTGGAGGTTCCCTTGTGACAAGAATAGCCACATGATTTCATGAATGAGGGACCTGCAGGGTGAGAGACTCAGTTTCTCAGTAGTCTCTGGATCTGGTAAAGTGATGGACCTTTCTCTGAACAGGGACATAGAGTAGACTGAGGAATTTAATGTGGGATGTTTTTAGTAAGAGAAATGTAGATTTATAGCACTTCAATGATGACATTATGATTTATCTCAACTTGGAAACAGAGGAGTATTTCAATCCATTTTAGTAATACTGCCTACTCTTAATACTTTGATTAATTAAGTATGATTTGTTTTGATCTTTTACTTCATTTCCTATGACTATTGATATCTAATAGGGGACTTCCCCGCCCCCCCTCCTGTACAAAATGTTCCAACTTTAACCAAACTTTTTATTATCGTTTTTAAGATACATGTAAAAGTGCAACAAATAAACAACAATAAAGAAGACTACATTTGTAAGGCTATCCCGGTACTTATAAATCAGTGCAGTGCTAGTGAGGTGAGTGAGTGTGAGAGGGACAGCAGCAGCAGCAAGTGTCATCTGGTCTTCCAACTTGGGGGGGGCTTTGGAGTTTAAAATGGTGTGAATATGATAGCCATCGGGATAGCTTATGCAAGTGGAGATCTGTCTGCATCATTGAAAGTTGACAGTTCAGAGGCACTAATCTGACAAAGGGACGGTATAAATCAACAACTGGTCGAACATTTTTCGATATCAACAAACAAAAACAGTTGGGGAGCAAAACAACTAAAACAGGTGGGGAGAGTTTTTCTGAGTGTGAGCGGCTGCATGAGACGGAGAGTTGTGAGGACGCACGGGTAACAGAGGAGAACCCAGAGGAGGTGAGTGACGGGTTTACCCTCGGAGGGGTAAAAAAGATGACCGTGGTGTCCCAGGAGAACCACAACGACACTGTGGTCGTAACTCCTTTGTTGCAAGATGCTGCTGACTTGGAAGCAGCCGACACGGAGTGCAGCGAGCGCGTGGTCATCAACATCTCGGGTCTGCGCTTCGAGACGCAGCTAAAGACCCTCTCGCGCTTCCCCAGCACGCTTTTGGGAGATCCACGTAAACGGATGCGTTTCTTTGACCCTCTGAGGAATGAATACTTCTTTGACAGGAACAGGCCGAGCTTTGACGCCGTCCTCTATTATTACCAGTCAGGTGGGAGGCTCCGGAGGCCCGTCAGTGTACCTGTGGATATTTTCCTGGAGGAGTTAAAGTTTTATGAATTTGAGGAGGAGACCATTGAACTTTTCAAAGACGATGAGGGTCTATCGAGGGAGGAGGATCGCCCTCTGCCAACCAACATATACCAACGCCAGTTATGGCTCCTTTTTGAGTATCCAGAAAGCTCAGGACCTGCACGGATAAACGCCATTGTGTCTGTTGTGGTTATTTTAATATCCATTATCATATTCTGCATGGAGACTTTACCCGAGTTTAGAGAGGTCCCACTGGTGCCAAAAACTCATCCCAATGGGAGTATCATCGCCTTTGAGCACAGTCCGTTCACAGATCCGTTTTTCATGGTGGAGACACTTTGCATCGTGTGGTTCTCCTTTGAGTTCACCATGAGGTTTCTGTCGTGCCCCAGTAAAGCAGCTTTCTTTAAAAACATCATGAACATAATCGATGTTGTGGCAATAGCTCCATATTTTATCACCCTGGGTCTTGACCTGGCGGAGCATCAGGGCAGCAGTCAGCAGGCAGCGTCTCTGGCCATCCTCAGGGTCATCCGTCTGGTCCGAGTCTTCCGGATCTTTAAACTTTCCAGGCACTCCAAAGGTCTCCAGATCCTCGGCCAGACGCTTCAAGCCAGCCTCAGGGAGCTGGGACTGCTCATCTTCTTCCTGATCATTGGAGTTGTTTTATTCTCCAGTTCGGTTTATTTCGCAGAAGCAGAAGACCCAGATTCTGGATTTACAAGTATACCCGATGCGTTTTGGTGGGCAGTGGTGACAATGACGACAGTCGGATATGGAGACATGTGCCCTTCCACCATTGGGGGAAAATTCGTCGGATCGTTGTGCGCCATTGCAGGAGTGCTAACCATAGCTTTACCTGTCCCTGTCATAGTGTCAAATTTCAATTATTTCTACCACAGAGAGAACGAGGATGAGGAAAATGTTGTGTATGTGCACGTCAAATGCGGGCAGCAGCAGCAGCCCTCCTTAAGTGAAAGTGATTCAAACAAAAGCAACCAGTCGCTCTCCAAAACTGAGTCCTTCCAGGAGAGCGACGATTTGGAAACGTTGACGCATCCAAAAGTAATCCCAGTGGAGACATGCACAGTGAGACTGACAGAGGTATAACACGTTGGAAGGAGTTTTTATTTCTGGTGAGTTGTCTTCCAGTGGACATATCATTAAAGCTCCTGGGGGCTGCAGTTGCTTTTACGCAATCTGTTTTCAAGTGTTTTTCTAAAAGTGGAGCCTCATATGTTTATGCTACAGGAGCCCCCACCAAAGTGAGAACTGGCTTAAATGTACCGTGATGTATTAAAATGTGGCAAAGGAGGGGAGCAACTGTCAATACATGGGGAACTGTGCAGTAAAGCTATACCATGACATGCACACATTTGGGAACCCCTGGGGCACACAGGGCATAGCTGAAATACCACTAGCCGTAACCGAGACATGCTAACAAACTGAGCAGTCAATAGAGGATCATTGAAAACAATGTGTTCGTATCTTTAATTTCTCAGTTCAGTCAACATTTTTTTTGTAAAAAGTCCCTTAAATGGTGTTTACGCACGAACCAAACGTTGATACTATCACGTATCCCAAACGAGTTACGCAAGAGTTAGAAGGAAATGGGTTTGTATTTCGCTTTGATGACTCGTAACTGCTGTCCCTTTTGGAACATTAGAGCTTGTTTACGTCTGTTTGGACTGTGAATTGTTGGCTTAATCCCTCAGGGTACTATTGTCAAAAGTGTACATGTTTTACATAATAACGACGAGATCACTTATCCATAGTTAAAATATACATGTCTCTTAATGACAGCATTTCTTTCTGTACTTTTCTTCCAAAAAAACAAACCTCACTTTAGGAGCCATCCCAGACTTTGTTTATTCGGAGTTTGCAGCATACCTTTATTCAATCTGATCAGGAAAGTGAGCTGTGAGCGCCCCTCTGTGGATGAAACTCGTCCCTGCTCAGAATGCTGTGTGAAATGAAAACTTCAGCTTGTGTATCTCTGACACATGACATTGACTGATTTAGGCATAAGCCCCTGAGATCATGTTCTTTGACCGTATGGATGCGTGTGATGGTTAACTAAGCTCAGCAGAAGCCTGACTGCTCTCTATTACTGTTTACTTAGTGAGTTTTATTTTCTGCTTACTTGCAGGAGGCAGACGAGTTTGTGAAGCGTGTTTCAGAGTCACAACAAAACACAAGCGTGGGATTATTTTCTTCTCCCAAATAGTGGATAATTTTCTCACCGATATTCTTGCATTGCCAGTGTTGTATACGGAGATGGAGGAAACGCTTTGGAAAGATTCAGTCTGCGATAATGGACGTTGTGTTTATCAACAGTAGAAAAAACAACATTCTTTTGTGTAGGCTTTATTGATGACCACGTGTATAAAAAGCCTTGTGTATACTGCGTTTTTTTTTGTAATTCTGAATTATTTTCTTATGCAGTTTTAATGCAAACTTGGAATGGCAACTTGTCTCTGTGTTGTTACAATCATTCGGATTGCATTGCAGCTACACGAGAACATAGCCCACATAGACATTACAATGCAATGTCTGCATGACACGAATGCATTGTGAATTTTAAATGTAATAAAATATTTATTTTTATAATTCAAACATGTATGTGAACTTAACTTAATCCTTTTTTTATAAATAAATTATGAAGCAGAACATGTATCGCTCGTCATTCTTCCCTCAGTATTCAAAGAAGGCAAACAGTCACTTGTGTCAAATAAATGCCCTTAAATTGGTTCAATATCTTTTATCACTTTTGCTGCTAAATGTTTGAAAACAAGGGCGCAGAAGCAGATATTGTGTAGTCTTGCCACAAAACCAATTAACTTAATAAAATGTCAAAGTGATTAATGTTGGGGAGGGTTAATTGGCTGGAGGCACATTTAACAAATTAGACCTGATGACCTGCTCTTTTTGTTTTTAAAAAGTCAGCAGACAGCTGTTTAGAGTCAATTCAGCTCTGACTCTCACTGTGTTTAGGCCTCGTGCCTATACACTCAAAGTCAATGGAGACATATATGTGCTATGCTGCTGTACAGTAATGACTTTAGTACATTCTGGATTATGTTGGGATTTGTAGTTTTCTGTGAGGTGAATTAATCACTGCGCTATCCGTGGTGCTGAAACTGATCCTGTGGCCTCTGCAGTGCCAACATTCCTGCATTTCTTTCAAAACTGTCTGACTTTCAGATCCATATGCAGCAATGAGTGAAGGTTGGTGGGATGTTACAACTTAGTATCACAAGGTGATATTTGGTGTGAGTATATATAGAGCACATCCTGAATGCTGGTTTCATAACTACGAAGGGTGCACACACTGTGTGCAGCACTTTATCTTTCTTATTGCTCACTAGAAAACTGATGAAAGTTACACAATCTAATTTGGTCTCACATCAGGCACATTAAAATAACATATTTAGGGGGTAGATGGGTATTATAATCTAAGCAATTTCTGACTAGTTTTTCTAAATGATTAAACATCTCAAATGTCACCCAGTGTGGGTTTAGAGGTTTTGTTACCAACTGTCCCTCTTTGCAGTGAGATTGCGCCAGTGCTGGCACACAAGTGCTCTTGTTTTTGTGGTGTGTGGAGAACTTCTACCGGTGTGCTTTAGTAGAGCCGGTCTGCATTGCGTCGAAACCCTCCAACTCCTCCTCCTCCTGCTTCTCCTGCTGCTCTCCCTCCCCTCCCCTCTCCTCTCCCCTCTTCCCCCCTCACCTCCCCTGCACTTGCATGTAAAATGCACAGCAAAACTTGCTTGACATTGTGGAGAAAACATTTGGACCTCGCTGCTGCACTCTCCACTATCCGTGTCTTTGATCCTGCCCTCCGAGCCGCGCTGAAAACACATTGTGCCTGTCATCTCGTCCACTCGCAACAAGCGGAAGATTTCTGCTGATGCAGAGATGTCTGGAAATGTCAAGGGCTCGCTTATTGCCCCTTAATGTGTCTCCCCCCTGAATTGCAGCGCAAGATTTTCTCCTGCGGTATGCTGTGAGCTGTTCACGCACCGTGCCGCGGAGCGAGCAACTCCCGACGCTGCGGCTCTCTTTCTGTTCCTTTTCCATCCCAAGCTTTCCTCATTACACTCACCTGATTTCACATCTTGTTTTTTCTACTTGGCTTCACCTTCCTAAGACATTTGGGGGCACTTTGAAGATGGCGAAGAGCACAGAGAGGCTGTAGGCTTCTTTCTTTTCGAGGAAGGTGCAATGTAAAGTTGCCACATGACACCCTCTGCTGCCCTGCCGTTGGATGATTTTACTCGAGGATAAGACGCATTCAGGACCTTTGAAGAACAGCCAACGGTAAGCCCCGAAACTGCTGATTTATGGAATAATCATATCGGTTAGATTGTTTTCTCCTCCACAGCTGCTGTTGTTTTAATGGTTAGCTTAGACAGCTACTGCATTGTTTTACTATCTCGTAAATGGGTTTTACATATGTGTTGCCCCGCGGAAAGCCTTTAGGCTGTTTGCAGAAACATCAGTTGGTGTATATCTGAATCAGATGCTATGCGTCACATCATAATTCTGGATGGTTTAGAGTGCCGTAGGATACATTATGGTCATGCTCCTTTAAGACATAAACCACATCATTTATATGTAAAACTAAAGTGAACACCCTTACAGAAACAGCATATGTATCAGAGAAACAGGGTAAAACTGCCCATAAAATCATCTATAGGAATATTAAAATCATCATATTATCACCGCTACAGTAAGATGATACATATTTATATTATAGAATTGCACCTCTTTATTGTGTTTTCAACCTTTACTACCAGATAACTGCACTTATTGCAGGTTGAGAGAACTAAATAAATAAATAAATCAACTGCAAAAAATGCTGAGCCAGCAAATATCTTGGCTGTTTGATCCCATTATTTCTTCCTCCTTCTCTCTCTCTCTTTCCCTCTCCCTCCCTCTCTCTCCCTCCCTCCCTCTCTCCCTCCCTCCCTCCCTCTCTCTCTCTGTGTGTGACAGAGGCAGCAGTAACAACAGCAGCAGATGCACAGGAGAGCAGCAATGGTCAAGTCAGCGAGAACCGCAGTGGAGCCGCACTGAGGCAAAGCAGCCAGCTAGCCCCCTCGTGTCCGGGGACGTCTTCAACAATTTAAGGGGTGTGGGAAGCTGAGGAGTGGAAAATTTGCCCCGAACCTGAATGCCTGCTCAGTCAGACTAACCGGGATCCCCACACAACTCCTCCTCCTCCTCCTCCTCCTCCTCCTCCTCCTCCTCCTCCTCCTCCTCCTCCTCCTCCTCCTCCTCCTCCTCCTCCTTCCAAAATGACCGTGGTAGCAGGAGATAACATGGACGACACCTCGGCTGTCCCGGGACACCCTCAGGACACCTATCCCCCGGACCACAATGACCACGAATGCTGCGAGAGGGTGGTCATCAACATAGCCGGGCTCCGGTTCGAGACACAGTTGAAAACCCTCTCCCAGTTTCCAGAGACATTGCTCGGCAACCCCAAAAAGAGGATGCGGTACTTTGACCCTCTGAGAAACGAGTACTTCTTCGACAGAAACCGCCCCAGCTTCGATGCCATCCTCTATTACTATCAGTCAGGGGGCCGGCTGAGGAGACCAGTGAACGTCCCTTTGGAAATGTTCTCGGAAGAAATCAAATTTTACGAGCTGGGGGCGGAGGCCATGGAGAAGTTTCGTGAGGACGAGGGTTTCATCAGGGAGGAGGAGCGTCCTTTACCCGAAAATGAGTTCCAGCGTCAGATTTGGCTCCTCTTCGAGCACCCGGAGAGCTCAGGCCCTGCGAGAGTGATCGCCATTGTGTCTGTGATGGTAATCCTGATTTCAATTGTCATATTTTGTTTAGAGACTTTACCACAGCTGAAAGAGGACCCCAGGGGTCGAATGATCCCATTTGGGAACACTACTATTTATTATAAGCCAAATCTCCTCACTGACCCCTTCTTCGTCATTGAGACACTCTGTATAATCTGGTTCTCCTTTGAGCTGATTGTACGCTTTCTGGCGTGCCCGAGCAAACCGGCCTTCTTCAAGAACATGATGAACATGATCGACATAGTGGCTATCATCCCTTACTTCATCACACTCGGCACAGAGCTGGCCGAAGACCCAGAGAAAGAGGGAGTGGGGGAGCAGGCAACATCTCTGGCAATACTCAGGGTGATCCGTCTGGTCAGAGTGTTCAGGATCTTCAAGCTGTCTCGACACTCCAAAGGACTGCAGATTTTGGGGCAGACACTCAAGGCCAGCATGCGAGAGCTGGGATTGCTGATCTTCTTTCTGTTCATCGGAGTCATCTTGTTCTCCAGTGCTGTCTACTTCGCCGAGGCAGAGGAGGACGGATCCCACTTTGGCAGCATCCCGGACGCCTTTTGGTGGGCTGTTGTGTCTATGACAACTGTGGGCTATGGGGACATGGTGCCGGTCACTATAGGAGGCAAGATTGTAGGATCTCTGTGTGCCATCGCCGGAGTGTTGACAATTGCGCTCCCAGTGCCTGTCATTGTGTCCAACTTCAACTACTTCTACCACAGGGAGACCGAGGGAGAAGAGCAGGCGCAGCTGCTCAACGTCAGCAATACCAACCTCCCCTCTGAAACCAACTCCAGCCGCCGTAGTTCATCCACCGTCAGCAAGTCAGAGTACATGGAGATCGATGGAGACATAAACAATAGCATCGACAACTTTAGGGAGGCAAACCTCAGAACTGGCAATTGCACTATAGCTAACCAAAACTGTGTGAATAAAAGCAAGCTGCTTACAGATGTTTAGAATCTAGCTAGGAACTTAGAGGATCTCTATGGGACTGTCATATGTGGAGTAGACCATCAGTTAGGAATGCTTCATTTACCTCCTCAAAGCGCTCTATGGCATTAGGCCTACAACTATGCTAAGCTATATAGAAAGGAAAGGAAAATCAAAGCTCTTAGAGTGAATGACAGGTAGATAGAATAATTAATTCTTCTGATCCTACAAATATATAGGTACATCAAAAAGAAAACATCGAATATTACGCATATACACGGCTCCCTGGAGGACGCAGAGCGCACACTGTCTCATCCAATGACAGCGTGATACTAAAATCTTATGCATGGAGTACAGAAAACATTTCAGCAAGTTGCACAATGCACCAGAAAAGTCTGCAGAGACATGCAAGCACCTGCAGCCAAGTGATAAGCGCCAAGAAGTTAGGCGACCCCCGTCCCTCCTCCTTCCTCTCTCCCTACAAAGGATATCTACTATTCAGCAAAGCACCTTATAGGAGGAAGACTGATCTCTCTTGTTTGGATGTAAACAGATGGTGATCGGCTCGCTTCACGGACATCCGCAATGCTGCTGTTTTCCAGCAGATGCTGTAATTGTGATATCACCAAGTGATTTAATGCCATGCCCTTTAGATGCAACACAGCACAATGTTAAAGTGAGCTTCACACGAGCATGATTAGAGACTTTCCATTTTGATATCGGCATGCACGAGACATATCTCACATAATGGAAAGGATGTTCTTTTGGATACCTGCCTCCATCCCCCTCTTCTCATCTGTTTTCATACCGAGTGCACTGGATGAGTTATTAATTTGAAATGCTAATCATTTAGAAGTATAGAAATTGAATGTTAAATCTTAAGGAAACAGTACATAAATGAGATCATAGCATGATAAAAGTTACCTGCATTATGGTCTATTGACTACGGTACTTTTGTATCCTGGTATATGTAATGCATGACATGAGTATTCAGCTTGTTGCAATTCAGGCACTCTGCAGTGCCCTATTGTCAGGGAAGCTAAGGAAATCAAATTCTGGATGTTTTCCGAATTGCGATCAAATATATCCAAACCCACCTTGAGGATGCAGAGTTTCTCATTTAAAGGTAGTCAAAGAAACTGAATAAGTATTATCAAAAATGCATATAATTATAATAAGCACCAATTACAGTATTACTTCAATAGTGCAGTGCATGGACTTTCTTTGAACAAGAAAGGTTAACATATCATTAGTCATGCTTCCATTTCCACATCAAATTTGAGTACATATTGGTTAGGAATCCACTGAGAAAAGGATCGACACCAAATTTCACTTCATATTACAGAGAATTATTCTGACATTAGTTGCTAGTGCCTTTATCCCTTTCACCACCAGGACCAGTGAAAGTGCCTCTGTGTACAATGGGATTTGTGAGGTTGAGCAGAGCTGGTTTACCTTCTGTTCGAGTGTTGATATACTGTTGGTTACGATGTAAATGATGCCAGATGAGCAAGGTTGCAACAGCAGGTGATTGTGGTCAAAAAGATGATCCATGGCTGTTATGCACAACCCGGTTTTCATGCTGTCACACACTTAATTATGCCCTTAAGCAGCAATGTATTGTACTCTGCATGTCTACCAATCCAATTCAAAAGGGAATTTCCATAGGGTTTCTAACATATTTGATTTATGTCTGTTGTTTTTCTTTCTTTTTCGTGCACCATGCATCCTTTCAGGGTCTCTACCTCAGTGAGGTCATTGCAAACTTGCTGCAGAGCTGCAAGCTTCAATGCAGGGCTTCCTTTACCATAATGCAACATGGAACCTTAAGTGTAAACTGCAGTCATGCAACATTGAATGTGAGAGTCCCAAAGCATAGCCTTTACACAAGCACTTAGGGCAAATAGTGTATCACGATCCCGCTCCTTTTGTTCACTTAACGCTACGCACAATCAGAACATTCATATGGAGAGAGTATGTAGAGACTGCTTGGCTCTCTTTACGGGAGGAGATTGACTGTTTTATATGTTGCTTTCTTTGAAGCAATGGTATCTGAAGTTACTGTTGCGTCACCTGAATGTGTTTTTAAGACGGTTTGTTATGGGCATTATTATGCACAGTGATGTGCAGCCCGCCTTTTTGCACAATCATTTTGTTTTCTAGCGCAAACATATTTTTTTTAATTATTATTTCCCTGTGCTTGCTCATATGTAGTGCACTGTTTCCTAGCATATTGTTCCAGACTAACTGCAGATAGATTAGGATAAATTATGACTACTTGAACATCTCCAGCTACTGTACATCGATCTTCACTCAGTATTGAGATGAATTGACCCAAATAATAGTAAGATTTTATAACGTACTGTACCCTCTTTTTATTTGTATTAAGCACTCTCTTGACAATGTCCTGTAAAAGAAAATCTCCGCTGCAATGCAACTTGAATGTCATATATTTGTTTCTGTTAGTGCAATGGCTATTCTTTGTGGTGCTAGTACAGGACTACTGTACTTTTCCATTCTTGTCCCTGTTTTGTTTTTTTACGCTGGTTGGTCCGCTTTGTTCATTTTCTTTGATGATTTCTTTTACTGTACTGCTGAAGAGTGTCTGCCTCAGGTTGAGGTTAAAATGCAAGAGCCTTGCTAGATGTCAGTAACTTATCATGAGAGCAAAATAAGATACACATTTGTGTCAGGGATCTTCAATTTGAGTAGGGTTTCTCATACAGAAGGACATTACTAATCCCCAGTACCATATATTATATTGCTATGTATAGATTCAAGGAAATTATAGTAGTCTCGTTAATGCAGCTATCAGGAAATTGTTCACGAGTTTCTTGTACGACTGATACTTGAAGGTAGTGATGTGTGTAACATGTCCTACAGGAAACAGATAAAAGTGAGGTAAAGAAAATAAAAACAAGCTCCTCACGTTAGCAGTGCTGTGAGGCATGTATGGATGGTGCTATGCATTCAAATACCCAACAGAAACATGCATTCTTAACAGCAATAGAGTATCAGATAACCTGTTTCTTAGATGCTTTTTGTAACAAAAAATATAGGAAAACAAATCTATTTTGAATGTCAGAGAAACTGCGATCACGTGACAGACAACTCACAACAGGGCTGTTTATGATCCAACCGATTGTCCTTTGTTCTGGGATTTTGTAAGGTCAGTAGGGTCGAATGTAGAGGATGACATTGTATTGGGAGAAATGCTTGAAAAGTCCAAATATAGGCTTTGTAACAGCGGCAGTCCCCAGTAAACACCGAGGTCGGACTGGAGTTGTTTTTCAGTCAGGAACAAAGGCTGCTGACGGGTTCATTCGAACCTAGAACGCAGTCCCAAAGGAAAAGCCCATAATGCACTTAGAGAGGATCTATCATCAGTTCACTGGACTGATCAGCTGTGTGAGAGAAAGTCAGAGAAGGTGCCTAAATTGTTTTACATATTCATTTGTCTAGCTTACTGTTAGATGCTAATGCTTCTGCAAAGAAACACAAGTGAGAAGATCAACAAAAAAAATGACGACATTAACCTAATCAAACTATAAGAAAAAAACCATGAAATGTCACGAGAACAAAATGCAATTTAGCTACAATAAGATAGAGAAAAGTAACCACTATAACCTGCAAATACGTATGAAAACAATTTTATTGTGTGTTTTTATTTTCCTCTTCTTTTCGGTGGCACTGTAAAATGATTTAGGAAGAACATGCCATAACCTGGAATATCAAAGACAATTTGTTCCTCGGGCAAGCCATGATAATGAAACTACTGTATTATGATTAATTGCTATACACTAAATGATATGGTCAAAAAGTGTACTATTATTAAAAAAAATCTTACGGTTTGTCTTTTTGGTTTTAAGAAGGAAAAAATACAGGATTCATTCAAACACCATGTTGACATTGTTCCACCGCCGAACCTCCTGCTACGATGTATCTGCCTACTAATCGCAAAAGACTGCATGGTCGATGAAGGACTGCATGAGTTTTGCCTTTCAAACTGTGGATCAACTATAACACGGTTGCATCATTTAAAAAAAGAGACCCTTGCTTTCATCTGCACCAAGGCTTCTTGTAAGGCCCTGTTCAGAAGTTTGTCATGAAACGAGTCCTCTGCGGGATTTCTTAAAAAGCACCTTAGCGCTGACCTCATCACTCAGGTGGCGTTGGGTCTCCGTGTGATTTTCAGGTTGGGCTCTGAGTGTGAGCAAGGACATAAAAGACTAGTTTCTCAAACTCTATCTCTATTCTAGGACTGAAGCGCTCTTTCAAGTGACATTTTGCCCGTCCGTATCTCAGTCTAGACTGTAGTGATACTGCATTGTTGGACACGTGCCCATCATGTCTAAGCAGGGCCTGTGCCACACAACCTCCTCTGTACTACATTGGTTTTAAGGCATTCTGTGTGCTGAAGGTGTCGGCCTGCTTTCTGCCTGCTGAGGAGGAGGAACAGGATCAAATGTTGGGATGTTGTGTATTGATGAGAAGATCTTGTTTGTGTTAGAAGTGTAAAGGCTATGAGTTTGTCTTTCCTGTCAAGAATGCACATTTAAACTTCGCTTGTAGGGACGTTTTTTTGGAGCAAATCTCAAAAAGGACTGTTCTGCTCTTCTTTTCATCCACAAGCAAACCAAGCTCTGATTGTGTTATCTAATCCAGCCGCCATTGTCATGTTGTGTTTTACCAAGGATTATGCTACAATGTGTTCAGTTTGTCACATGATGACAAAGGCATGGTCTGTGATCTATGCAAGGGTTATTTGTTTTTCTTTTTCTCATATCACTTATGATTTCCTCTTACATTAACTTCAATAAATTTTTAAGGATCTGCTGGTGTATGCTCATTTCGGCTCGGGGTGGGGGATTGTATCTGCACTACGGACCTGCACAACAACCTCCATTAATCAAAGCATCTGCAGAAATATCCTGCAGTGTGCATTTCTCCAGACCTCGAGGTCTCAATTTAAGCGCGTCCCACCTTCGTGTTACAGTACCCTCTCACTGAAGCCATTAGCAGTGATTCACAGGGCTAATATAAAGTAATGGTTACACACTAATCCTCTGGTCCCAGGGGAGGCCTGCTTACCTCTGTCATTCCCTGCAAGTGGTTACATACCTCCAGGGCCTGAAGAGCTCCCCTCCCTGCTTCCTCACGCTCAAATCCATCAGATTGTGCCTTCTGAGGTGTTGTGCATTCGCTAAGTGTGGGATTATGAAGTTATTAGAGCTGCGACAAAAATATATTGTAATTGTATTTATAAAAAAAGTAAAATATGCCCATCGCATTATTATAAATCCCAAGGTGACTTCTTCAAACTGCTGATTTTGTCTATAAAAGTTGCAATTACGTTTGAGAAACTGGTACTTAGAACATTTGAAGTATTTCTGCCTTCAAATTAAATAAAAAAAACCGCAGGAGATATTGAGTTACATTTTTGCCATCCATTTACTTAAAATATAATCTTTAAAAACATACTCTAAAGCATCTTGTTTCCAAGAGTGTGAACTAGACAACATGTTGCATAAAGCTACATTTTATATTAAAGCCCCTCAGCTGTCGAGGGCAGTAACCCTAAAACAGCGAACAAACAAACACGTCCCCGGAACAGTCAAGCCATGTGACTGAAAGAAGTGGGCGCAATCTTTCTGGGTGTGAAAATGATTCATTCCCACTGCTGTCCTGTGATGGCGTGAAGCTGGAGAACATTGGACAGTAGAGGCATCGCACTGAATGCTGCAGCTCATCTGTCTCTTTCTCTCTGTGTCCATCTGTCTCCCTGTGTCCCTCTCCGTGTCTCTGTCCGCCGCAGGCTCTCTGTGGTTTGCACACCGCCGCTATGATTTGCTCTATGGTGACCTTAACAGAAGTGAGCCTCTTCTTCTTCTTCTTCTTCTTCCTTGTCCTCTGCATTGCCCTCAGGAAATGCAGCACTCCTCACTCTGCAGGCAGCAGCAGTAAGGGTGGGGTGAGCTGGCGCCGGGCCCACTCTCTCCCTCTCTTTAGTGCTGTGAAGCTCCACTGGACTGTAATAGCACCGAGCATCCTACAACAGAGGAGCTCAGTCATAGCAGAGGATATCACACCTGCTTAATTAGTTTCTCCTCTCTGTTGTTGTTACTTAACTTTTCACTAACACACAGAGGAGTTCAAGCAACCGAGTCAGATGTCCTCTAATAGTATTTTATATAGATGCCCTTATCAATTATTTTTATTTCAGCAACTGAATAACAGACTATGAGAGACAAACCAACAGATTACCACCCAACTTAGTTCTAAGAAGCGTTGGACCGTCTTTTAGCTCATTGTTTTGGTTTAAAATGGACTGTTTGGTTTAAGGCCTTGTCCACATTTTGTAAAACACAGCCTTTTCTCTACATACAAACTGACCTTTTGAAAGACTCCTTTTCGTGACTCAGTTCTCAGTGTTGACGTGTAAACGCAAAACACATCATATTTCACCTATAACGTCAAAGTGTGTGCCGTTATCTCACTTAGGAGGCATCCCAAATTAGGCTACATTTCGTGCTACCTCCATTGAACACAGGCAGGACCTTTTTAACGACACGTCTGACATGTAAAGCAACTCTTCAGTTACATTGAGAAACAGCAGCTTTAAAGCACATGTTAGAGGTCACTGATACATTATCTAACACACCGATTGTGGACGAGACCTGTGAGTGTGGGTTTGTGTGTGTGTGTGCGTGTGTGTGTGTGTGTGTGTGTGTGTGTGTGTGTGTGTGTGTGTGTGTGTGTGTGTGTGTGTGTGTGTGTGTGTGTGTGTGTGTGTGTGTGTGTGTGTGTATGGCCGACCTGCCCACTGGCCTTGACAGCAGTTCAATAGTGTTTTCATGTGGACAGAGACCTTTTTAAATAGTGCTTGTGTGGACAGGTTTTCTTTTATCAGAACAAAGGAGGAAAAACCCTGTTTTCCAAAATAACTGTGTACGTCAGATGGACTAAAGCACCAAAGCTATCTGCAGCTGGCAGCTGTTTTCAGCAGCTCGGATGTAAATACACTACCTGCATAGCACCCCCAACAGCAGCCACAGTTATCATCTACCTGGAGAACATGTTGGACTAGCGTAAGACCCAGATATTCTGGAGTTATCAGAGACCAAAATAGAGTCAAAAGGAGATCAAATATTGGACTTGATTTACCATGTTGACAGAAGCATCTCACTCAAAAACAGGCAAACATGTACAAAGTGATTTTCCATAATATGTAATGTAATCTTTACAGCTTGCTCCACTTCACCCAGGTGGCCAGAATAACACAAAACAACCTAGCTTCCTTAACACCATGAAACAAATAGAATATCATTAGACTTATCCCCTAGACCAGGGCTATTCAATTACAAATTCAGTTGGGCCAGATTTTATAACTACTCAATTCAGCTGGGCCAGACATTCAGCGGCCTGTAAAAAGCGGGTAATGACACATTTTAAACCAACACAATTTTTATTCATCCTTCATCTAACAAAGGCACGTCAAAAAGTGCATAAAAACACAACAAATTAGCATTAATTTAACAGAATCTGAGGATTCTCAAAGTGCATACAAAACAAAAAGTGCACAGTTGAAGCATTACATTTTGTTCGCTTTAAAATATTAAAAGTAAAATATTCAGGTTATTTTTTTAACATTTTTTAACATATTTTGCATTTAACCGAATACAATAATAGCAGTCTTAATAAATGTCTTCATACATACAAAATAGGATACATATGACACATGCACATCAAAAAGTGCATTAACAAACAGTTAAAGAGCTCCAATGTAACACAAAGAGGTAGTACTGTAGCAATACTATTTTTTCACTTTTCAAGTATTAACAAAAAATAATACATGTTGGTCACATTTGACCCAGACACATTACAAAGTGCATTTAAATGAATACAAAAAGAACTGTCAAACCCTTCAGTGCACAAACCCATAACAAGGGATAAGGGTAACTAACATATGAATGAACACGTCTACTCGCTGACTTTCTCAATGGGAGAAGTGACATTTTTTGTTTTGAACAAGAGCAGTGATTTTTGGCTCATAGGATGTCAATGCAATCCTAAGACATTGGTGAAGAGTGCTGTCAGTCAGGGAGCAGCGAGTGCTACTTTTTATTGAGTTCATGTGTGAAAAGCTTGATTCACATGTGTATGTTGATCCATACATACTGAGCACACAGATCGCTACTTTCTTAAGGTTAGGGAACTTCTGTTTGTTGACATCACTCCAAAACTTCGCTGGCCCGTTGCTGCGCTGCTCTTGTGCCATGGTTACGGATGACTGCATGTCAATAAGCTCCAGTATAAATGTCCCCTCGTCGATGGAGGGGACCACTTCCTTTGCTCTGCTGGATACGCCCCCCTCTATTGCAACAGTGAAGGGGTCTCTGACAAAGCCCATCACCTCTGTGGGCAGAGCAAGTCCATCCAATCGACCGGCAAAGTTCTCTTTCAACCTCGCAATGAACTGTGTCATCACATCCGTGATTTGTGCCGGGGATGTGATGTGTTTGTGGAGCGTCGGAAAATGCAGCATCCGACCCGTGCTCAAGTCGGTCGCGAAAAGGTCCAGCTCGACTTGGAATGCGCGCATCTGCTCCACAAGATCAATGACCGTTTTGTCTCTGCCTTGCAGTCCCACGTTTAGGTCATTCAGATGTTTGAATATGTCGCTCAGAAAGCAGACATCTGCCATGTAGCTGTCGTCCAGTATGCGTTGCAAGTTTGCTTCTGCGTTCTTTTGTTTGCTGCTGCGGAGAAAAGTTATAATCTCTTCTCTGAGATCACAGAAACGCTCCAGTGCTTTGCCTTTGGACAGCCACCTGACATCATTGTGCAAAAGCAGGTCGTGGTGCTCAGCTGACATCTCTGACAGCAGCTTGCGGAATAAGCGGTGTTGGAGGTTTGATGTGCAGCGTATAAAATTAATAGTAGCCATTACATTGTTCATTGTAGTTTTGAGCTCCCCACCGAGTTTTGCGCACAACACCGTCTGATGCACAATGCAGTGTAAGGATGTTAGCCGGGGTGCTACAGCGGACCAACGTGCTGCTAAACCACTTATTTTCCCTGCCATGGATGGAGCCCCATCTGTCACAAGCATGCACACACGCTCCATATCTAGACCATTGTCTTTGAAAAAGGCTGAAATTATCTCAAAGACTATCTCGCCAGTTGTGTGTCCTTCTAACGACAGTAAGCCAAGCAATTCCTCTCGGAAGCATTTGCCGTCGAAAAAACGGACATATATGCACAATTGTGCGGTATCACTTTTGTCTGTGGACTCATCTAC
This sequence comes from Pseudochaenichthys georgianus, assembly GCF_902827115.2. Lineage (NCBI taxonomy): Eukaryota > Metazoa > Chordata > Actinopteri > Perciformes > Channichthyidae > Pseudochaenichthys > Pseudochaenichthys georgianus. The sequence goes on from NC_047508.1 coordinate 33,941,398, forward strand.
TGCAATGGACATTACATCGGCTTTCTTCAGTTCTTCCAACAGCGTTTCAAACACATCTGTAGCAAGAGTTTCAACCCTACGGATGTTTGACGTGTCTGACAAAGGAACATTTTTAATAGCAGATGTCACACACGTTTTAATTTTGTCGTCATGTATCACTTCATCCACGACGGCCAGCATACACTCTTTCATGGTTTCAGAGTCTGTGAATGGCCTTTTATTTTTTGCCAAGATCCATGCAACACGGAGAGACGCCGCTGTAGCTCTTTCTTGGGCTGTGAATGTTCGCACCATGGTGGTAGAGCTCCGGTTGTAACATGAAATCAAACTCTGCACTTTTACCGCCCTCTCCTGAGATCCTTCGGGGAAGTTTGTTCGGAAAGTCGGGTTTGTCATTGTGGTGCCTCCGGAAATTGTAATCTTTAAGTACCGCAACGCACTGATTGCAAATTAAACACATCGGCTTGGCGTTTGGATTTGACGGCTGAATAAACAAGTATTTGTCGGTCCAGGCAGGGTTAAACTGACGGTTTTCATCGTCAAGTTTACGCTTCAAAGTTGAGAGAGACATATTTTAGAGTTGCTATCATAGGACCACTCGACGTACTTTCAAAAAAAGCGCGCCGTAGTTGTTGTTTGGTTGTTTCTAGGCAACGCGGAGTGTTGCGTTCATGGTCTGTACTAGTGTAGGAATTTGGCCACGGGAGGCTGGGCCACTCGGGTGTTGCGTTCATGGTTTGTACTAGTGTAGACATTTGGCCACGGGAGGCTGGGCCACTCGGGAGTTGGCTCTGGGCCGCATCTGGCCCGCGGGCCGCCATTTGAATAGGCCTGCCCTAGACTGTTGACTTCGCACACCTGGTGGATGTTTGTTGGACGTTAACAGGTGCTGGCCTCGACATGCAGATGAGAAGCTTGTAATTGAAACTCTGGTTTAAACCACTGTCTTGGTAATCCCTGATCAGCATGTTGGACTAATTGAGGTGCTGTCGGTCAGTGGTGCAGCGCGCCTCCATCTAGCTTAACGCCCCCCCCCCCTCCTCCTCGCTCTATTTTACAACTGCCTGAACACAATGTCAGCTGTTAGAAATACGTCCATATTGAGGAATGAATGTTCAGAGTCATGCCTGTGTGCACATGTACTGTGGCTGTACTGTGCTTATTCCTACACTGCTGCTTTGATTGTGTTTCTCACACACTCAGGAACACGCAAAGAGGGGCCGGTTATCCTGAGTCAGGCCTCCGGCTCACTTGATATTCCCCCGATCGATTTCTCTAAAGACAGACACTCATCCCATATCTCTTGGACACAAATGCCATGCCATTCCTGTTGACATCATCCAAAAAGTTTCTCAGGGGCCTTGTCATTGTGGTCCAGTCAGCTGTGCATGCAGAGTATCGTATCATTCTATCACATCACAACTGTCCTCTGGCGCCGCGGTGAACAACCAAACCACCATTAGCCTCATATGCTGTACAGTAGCTTCTGGATGTTAACAATGTGGAAAATAGCTTTGACAGCATTATTGGATCTCCCATGCTAAAGCTAAAGCCCTTGAGCCTAACACTACCCCCCCAACCCCCCAGGTCCGAGCCCCCCCCCGATCCCCAGGCCCTCTCTCTGGCCCACTTCCTCTTTGCATTACCTCCATCAGGCCGGGCTGCTGACACACTTGTTTAATAATTAAGGGCACGTCCATAATCTCCTCATCCTTGTGGAAGTCCACAAATGGTCTCTGTGAAACTCTGGCCAGTTAAATGTACCTCTTTACCCCAGGCCACTGACAGCCCTACATCACTGTAGAGATACAGTCCAGTGGAGGTGGAGCTGGGGCCATCAGAAGCAAAGGGCTCATCGTGAATTACCCAGCACATATTTGTATCCGTTTATTCAATTTCCATTGACGTAGACACACTCACACATCCTGTGGTGGAGTGTCTGCCATCACGCCGAGTTCTGGAATAATGTATGACGGAGTGCATTAACTATAAAACCGGCATCGATATGTTTGACTGTGAACCGTGTCTCCATGTGCCCATAAAATAATCAATCTATAAACTGATGAGTCCATCTATTCATGCACTGATCCATGAAGAGAAACAGTGCCGTCTGCAGTCGTGCTAGTAGCCCTGTGAGGCGCTATGTCTCGTTATCACAATGCTAACAAGTTTAGCAGGCCTTGGTCGCAACACACGTTTTGACAAGTCATAGTAGAAAAAGCACAGATTTGACTAATCACACGAACAATAGCACTGGTTTAGCCCCTGATTTGTCTTTCTTCTTGGACTTTATGACTTGTACAGCTTTATAGCGAGTGGATAAGGAGGAAAGATATGCAGCAAAGGGCCACTCGTCAGATATGAACTGACGCTGCGGTAGCAACTCAAGTATGTCCGCATGCACAATACAACCTTAAATCAAAGCAGCTAAATGGGATTCAGCCATTATTGATTTTATGATTTACACCTGGGCTTTTCCTGTGACAGCTTAAATACCTCCAATGTTTACTGTGCTTGCATTCAACATTGCATACTTTTATATATTAAATATTTGTATATATATTTGTGTATACATTCATCACTCCATAATGTGAAGTTTGGATGAGCTGTCATCAGGCCTCAATCTGTCTGTGCACTCTCAGTGGTGTGAACAATTTGACATATCGTCAGGTGCACTGTCTAGGTCAAAATAGCCAGGAAGCATAGTGGTTTGCATAATGCGAAATGCAACCGGATGCAGTAAGAAAAGCATACATAGAAAATATTAGGAAACACTCAATCTTGTTCTGGCATATGGAGGCATCAGAAAGCACTGCATGTTTATTGTTTTACTTTAAGTGTGTAAGGAAGCTAACATTTGCTAATAAGCACTAAATAAAGTACCACTGCGGTTGTTGAAAAAGTCATTTGTTTGGATGGTTTCTGGTCCTAAAACAAAGTTTCGGACATATTATAAAGTTTGACCTGGTGATAGGGCTAGACTAAAGGGTTAGTAATGAACAAAGTTATCACACGTTACCCTGAGAGAAATGTAGATGTTTCAACCACTTTACAACAGTTGTTAAGACTCACTCAAAATCACAAATGTTAACCGGTGGCCCTCAGGAAAGGATGCATCCTCTGGGAACCATGAACGTTTTAGTTTTTTTTCAATTTGATGCAATGACAATGTAGCAGATTATGGATTGATGGGCCCAAATCTCTAGACCAAAGCCACTTGCACATCTAAAAAAGCATAAATATCTTCATAAATGGTAGAATTGTTCAGTTATTCAAATTGAAGATGTAACTACTGATACCCAATAACTTGTTAATAGACATTTTCTACTAACCCTCTCTCAGCCTTGGTAGGATCTGTTATCGATACTCCGGTCTGGATGTGTCCTTGTGGTATCAGCGAGGAGGATCTCAGTTTACATGCTGCTCTGCTCAGCGTGCAGTGTCAGCGGGCTTGTCTGGGGGAGAAAATTCAAAACTTAACATCAACGAAAAACCATCGCTGTGACCTTCCCGCTTCAATTACACCATCGCACAGCGCTCAAGGAGGCTGGCAAACACAAAACCACAAAAGGATATCACCAGGAAGCTGAAGTCTGAAGCAACAACAAAGGTCACTGTGGAGCTGGAAAAGGATTATTTGGTACCACTTTACAATAAGACTACCCTTATAAAGGGTTTACGAATAGTTTGTAATTCATTTATTAATTAGGTTGTGAACACTTTATAAATCATTAACAAGCTGTTATAAGACATGAGATAAACAGGGCAACTGTGACCGGTTGCTTGCCAATAAGTGAGCCCACATTTATCTGTACTGCTAAGCCTTATTAGAAATGGGAGAAACTCATTAATAAATGGTGATTTGTTTAACAATTTACAAGGCTCCCTTTTGACAGTTATAAATGTTAGTAATTCGTAAATAAATGGTCATAAAGAGATGCCAAGAAACATCAAGATGGAAGGGGGGAATCAACTCAGTGAACAACAGATACCAAGGATGTTGGCTGATGAAGACGACAAAGTAAGATAAGTAGCCAATATAAGGCTTAGTCATCTTGCCAAATAGTGAGCCTGTGTTGATGTATGAAAACTATGTTAGAACTGGTTTATAAATGGTTCTTAATGATTAATAAAGTGTTTACAACCTAATTAATAACCTAATTATAAACGCTTTATGAATCCTTTATAAGGGTAGTCTTATTGTAAAGTGGTACCAATTATTTTAATGATGATCTTTGAAGGAATGGTTCAACATTTTAGGAGAAGACAGAAATTATAATTTATAATATTGATAACTTTCCTGTCTGTACGTTCAACGTGAGACCTGGACATACACACTACGTAACTGCTGATCAGATAGAGGGAACTCAACTGTACTTGTTAACATTTTGTTAACAAGATACACGGTGTGCCTGTAGAGGTGCTTGTTGCCTGGTTTGGTTATCTAAAAACAGACTAACTGTCTCCACTGGTTTCCATACTTTAACCTCACCTAACCTTTATGGATGTTCTTACTGTCAGCAAGAAAACCTATTTGCCAAAATCTCACCAACAGCCTAACAGTCATTCATCTCCTGCAACACGTTACTTTACTGTTTTGAATTGTTATCATATCTTTAACTTCTTCAGGAAAAACTCTTTTGAAAACAGATTATGTCATTTTGATGTTTACAGTAGCTTAAATATGTAGGACACTTAAATGGCTGTCGTGTTGACTAGAAAAAAAGTAAAACAAACATGCATTGGATATGTCTCTTCCCCATATACACCAGAGGACACAGAGACACAGTTATAAACCACTGCATATGTTGCTCCACATGCAGAGCCCATACAGAAGGGCCATTATATGTTGTAGGATGATCGAGCAGCATGTCAGTTTTCCTGGCCAGGACACATTAACTGTACTGCTGGTGGAGTTTACAGTAAAGGCTTGTGTGCACACTGTAAAAAATATCCACCTTATTGAGTCATTCAATCTCAGATACTTTCTGCATATAAGGGGAAACACTTTAATACATTTTGAGAGGCAATTAACTTCAATTAAATTACAGATTATTTATTTCTTATGTTTCTCTTGTCACAAAAACACATAGACATTATTTTGTCTATTTGTAGCATTTAAAAAAATACTTTTAAAGATTTAATTAAGGGCTACAACTAACTTCAATAACCTATTTATATTATTTATTATCAATTGATAATTTGGTTTACATTAGAAAATAAAAGCTTTTTTTAAGTGGTGAAAAATCGCAATAAATATTCTTTATTCATTTATGGTCAATTGATTACTTGACTAATAATTTCAGCTCTAGTTTTCATAGCCTAATATAAAACTACATAACTGCCAGAATGGTCATTTCTTGCAGTGCGGACCGCCCCACTGGTGAGAGAGCCTGTCAAAGGCTGACAAATGGAGAGAGTGCTTTCTGCTGAGAGGCGTCCCTGCAGGTTTCGCATGCAGGCAGCAAACCAGGGCCCGGAAATTACATATATATCATCAACTATCATAATGTTGACATGCGAAAACCACATAACCTCAAAATGTAATGTGTGTCACTGAGGTTGTCCTCCTTAGTGACACACATTACGGTCTGCAGTCAAACTGAATTGCTGACTTGCATAAAAAGAGTTTGGTCACTTTTGGTAAGATAAAGAAAAACAAGTGTACAGATCGTAACGAATGAACTTCTGAACAAGCACAGGTCCAGGGGCCCAAGAGGTCAGGGGCCCCCTGTGCCCGTGTCCCTGCTCCAAAGATGAACTGTCCGTTTGTCGGTCGGTCTAACACTTTGGTTGGCTGGGAACCAGACAAATTCGCAAGCTCATGGTTTACTTGCTCTGGCAATTGCATCTCGCTGTGGACAGATTTTCCAGCAGCCTGAGCCAATCATAACTACCCGTGACCTTCTCAGCTATACTCTGGTGTCTGGTGGAAATTAGCAAATGTTAGCATGCATATATGTTCATTTGAGCGGGAAAGCATGAATATGTGCTTAACATTAGCATGTAGATATTGCCATTCTGAGCATGTTAGCATGTTGATGTTAGCGTTTAGCACAAAGACCTGCTGTGCGCACATACAGTCTTACACAGCAACCTTGTCTATATTAATCCTTAAACAGTCAGCATATCCTAAACAAACAAATCGAATTCAGGGTTATGCATACAAGGTCAGTACTTGTCAAATAAATGTAAGTTATTTATGAGCATATCGACACTGCTGTGTTGCAGTTTTTTTTTAAGTGAAAGGGAGGGGCCAAAGAAAATATGAATAAGGCTTGCTCCTTTCTCCCTCCTCCCCAAACCATTAATTTCAACACAGTCCCTTAAGAATAAATTGCAACTCAGGATTTCCTTGCTGGTTTCTAAGATTATTTTGTACAGTGTGCTGCAGAATTGAGTATAGTACTGTATAGAGGACTGCCAGTGTGGAAGGAATGAGGTTTAAAACAAACAATCTGTATCCCCAGTGGGAACAAAATACTGCAGCACTTTCTGATTCACCTGCAAAATGTCACTCACTTCAGACGATGCATTATTGTATACTGTTTCATAATCCATGGTTGCCTCTCAGCACACTGCAGGTACTGTGCCCTCTCCACATGCCCTCATAGCTGCAGTCCTCAAGGAAAGCAAGATTTCAGCAGTTTAACAGGCTGAACCCCTGCAGAGGACAGAGTGAAACATCAGGGCTTTTTTGCCTGTCCTGATGAAACACCTGGACATAGGTAAATGCGGTTTGTGGACATTTATTTGCTAGTCAGCATACTTCAGTCCAACATTCACTGGAGGGAATTGAAGTTCAAATGCTGGAAAGTTCCCAATTCTTGTGCTTTGAAATTAAAATAATGAATAACCTCTAACCTCTTTGACTTCACCCTTCATCTTCAAGTCCGCCCCTTCCTCTTATAATAATGAGCATGAATATGCAGTTTCAGCAAAGCAAGCAAATCAATAAGCTAATCATTCGGCGTCCTTCACAGAGCACTTAATAATTAAGTAAGGCATGATTTTAGGAACATTCTGTAGTATTTTTCCACTAGAGCAGAAAAAGGACCAAACACTGGAGTTATTTTCTGTAGCTGTGTAACATAAACATATGCTATTCTTGTCAGGTATGCATCATCACAAAGATCCCTCCATTATGTTTCAGAGCAGTGTCTGCATGAGTGTGTGTTGGTCCGGGAACACTCTCAGCAGAGCTAACCCCCTCATCTGTGTTGCTGCTGACTCATTGTCACAGCTCCTGAATCTGCTGCCTGCCTGCATTATTCACACACTCACCTTCCTCTGCCAAAGCCTCCTCAGCACCTGGAGCCTGAAACCAGAGGGGCTGAAACCAGAGGGGTCTGTAACCAGAGGGGCTGAAACCAGAGGGTTCTGTAACCAGAGGGGCTGAAACCAGAGGGGCTGAAACCAGAAGGGTCTGTAACCAGAGGGGCTGAAACCAGAGGGGGCTGAAACCAGAGGGGTCTGTAACCAGAGGGGCTGAAACCAGAGGGTTCTGTAACCAGAGGGGCTGAAACCAGAGGGGCTGAAACCAGAAGGGTCTGTAACCAGAGGGGCTGAAACCAGAGGGGTCTGTAACCAGAGGGGCTGAAACCAGAGGGGGCTGAAACCAGAGGGGCTGAAACCAGAGGGGTCTGTAACCAGAGGGGCTGAAACCAGAGGGGCTGAAACCAGAGGGGCTGAAACCAGAGGGGTCTGTAACCAGAGGGGCTGACACCAGAGGGGTCTGTAACCAGAGGGGCTGAAACCAGAAGGGTCTGTAACCAGAGGGGTCTGAAACCAGAGGGTCTGAAACCAGAGGGGCTGAAACCAGAGGGGTCTGTAACCAGAGGGGCTGACACCAGAGGGGCTGAAACCAGAGGGGCTGACACCAGAGGGGTCTGTAACCAGAGGGGCTGAAACCAGAGGGGCTGAAACCAGAAGGGTCTGTAACCAGAGGGGTCTGAAACCAGAGGGGCTGAAACCAGAGGGGTCTGTAACTAGAGGGGCTGAAACCAGAGGGGTCTGTAACCAGAGGGGCTGAAACCAGAGGGGCTGTAAGGGGATAAAACTACAGACAGAAACAAGAAGGGCGGGAACTAGAGGGGCTAAAACTAGAGAGGCTGCAACGAATCCCGATGGGCCGGTACTGAAGTGGGCCGGTCGGATAAGACACTAGCACCCCCCCGGTCGACAATTTACTAGCGGTATTTACTTGCGGTACCGGGGTGGGCCAGTCGGATAAGTCACTAGCACTAGACAGTAGACACACATACTGTATGTATATATGTATACATATATAATCACACTTGTAATAATACAATAAAACCTGTTTAAGAAGTTATACTTGTTGTCAAACCTGAACATTATTGACACTTAAATATCTGTCTTTATATCTGCTTATAACTACATTATAGTGCCTTATAAATCATTTATTTCATAAAATAGATCCTGCTAGTAAATGCTCTATTATTACAGACCAAAACTGTCGTGTCAAATCATTGTCCTAACGCATTAATCAATAAGGAAATCATTATTAAATTGCAGCCCCAAACCAGTAACAACTTTGGATTGTCCTTCTGCCCACTGCAGAGACTGCAAAACAATATTGAAATGTAAAATGTGTGTATCGAGTCGCCTGATTCAGATATCTACTGAAGCCCCTGTATGGACTGGCTCCTCCCTGTGTCTGTCAGCAGAGCTACAGGACAGGAGTCTCTCTGCAGGTTTCTACTGCTGCATCGGCCGGGAGAGAGCAGAGCTGCAGACTGAAGCGCTGCCATATGCACGCATGCTCTGCTCCCACTGAAAACACACACATATAGCCCTGACAAATGAGAGAACAAATCATATCTGCATTATAGTTGTGTATTTAGTGTGATTAAACATGGTGTATTTGAGAAAGTGTGGCATCAGTCTGTGTAATCTAGTGTGTGCTCGACTGAAGTTTGACTGCAGGGCTTCATCACTGACAGAAAGCCAGCTGCCCTCTAGTGGAAGACATTGGAACAACAAGCAGGAGTGATTTATAGTGACCATCCTCGGGAGTTATACAGTATGGCGGTGAGTACTTTCAGGTTTAAATATTAATAAGTCTACATGTTTGAATCGGGGTCGCTGAGAACACAACAGTAGACAAACACCAGCTCTGAGTTTTCAGTTTTATTTAAGGTTCATTTTTCCAGACCTGCAGAGGACCGTTCACTTCCTTTTAGCGCCTCACTTTTGTTTTTTTTAATGCGCAACATCATGTTAAAACCCACTGTATGACTGTGTTGGATTCTCCTGGATGATTTTGTTCATTTTTGTGAAATACTGTTAAATAGGGAACAGCAGGAGGGGTGGGAGTGGAGGGTAAGAGAGAGAAAGAGACAGAGCGAACATGGATCAGAATTAAGACTTCAAAAAAGAAAAAAGGCGGTGGTCGGAGGTCGGTCTCAAATCCTAGAAAGGATGAGAGCTTTTTAAATCACTGCTACAGTACTTGGAATTGTCTTGCAGCCCCTTCCTTTGGGACCCTCACATACAGCTGCTGAAGTCATACAATATTGCATATTTTTCAGCAATCCTTGACGCTAGACTCCCCCTCCAATCACTCAAGCTCCTTTCTCTCATCTGTCTGTTTTAAGGCCTCGGTTAAGCCCTCGTGGGTCCAACAGAGGGACCTGCTAACCCTGTTGCTACCCTCTTTAGTATCTTTGACATATCCTCATCCATTTTGTCTTCTCTTTGTGGTGGCTGTCCATGTTAGGGATAGCTACTGTAGGCACCACACAGTGGCACTGTGAGTAAGAGTCTAACCCTAGAGTTTAGGATGTGTGCCACCCTGTCCCTGCCGCCCTGTGCTCCATCCTCTGATACAGAGGTTCAGCAGCATTCTCCCTGCAGCAGGACAGGGCCAGTGGGAGTCCTCCACTAAAGGGAAAGTGGGCCAAGTCCTCTCAGGCCGGCCTTCTGTGTCCCCACCGAACAGGGAGTCCATGCATAACCTGTGCCCTCAACTCCCCCGTCATCCGCATTCACTGACAACCAAATCTCAGCTTCTCTTTAAAAAACACTCAGAAGCGCCAACCCCTTTTCTCTCTCTCCTCGTATTCACAACTTGGCTGTTAGGGTTGACCCAGTTAAAGTGGGGAGGATGAGGGTCTTTGGGGCAAAGCTTCAAGAGCAGATTCACAGCTTGCTTAATTCCTCGAGAAAACGAATCGTCACCTTTCAGAAACATAAATGTTGTTCATGCCTAATCATTAGTTACTTTTTTTAAAACACCTCCCTTCAGCTCATTTGTTTCTCTGTGGAGTTAGCTCTGGTGTCACCGCTGGGCGCTCGGTGCTAAACTGTCTCCTGTGCTCTCCGTTAGCAGCGAGCTACATCATGAATGCCATGTGACGCCCAGAACTAGGTCTAAGGAGTGATGATGGTCGCATGGAAAGAGGACCGATGACTTGTGCGCCACAAACAAAAACAAATGGGCCTGGGAGTCGACGAAAAGGAATGAGGAAGAGAAAAAGAAGAAAGCATGTTTGTTACTTTGTTAATAATGTTTCATACTCTGCAGATTGGTGTGTATTGCATTGAGGGGAGGGGTACAGGATGAGTGGGTATAAAGTGGCGGGGTGTAGTCTGTGTTCAGTGGCGGTCCACCGCGGCACTCTGTAGCAGCTCTGTGGCCGGCTGTCCGGGGGGTCTGAAGGCGGTCTGGAAGCCGGGGGGAGGGGAGTGGAACTGGCTGGCAGGGTTGGGGGGGTGCATGTAGGGAGCCCAGCTGCTAGCGCCTCTGTGGTGGAGGGGGATGTGGGCGTCCAGGAGGCTGCTGTGGAGGGGCTGGGGGGGGGCGGACATCGCAGAGCAGGCCGGACCGTCCATCTCTGTGAGAGCCTGCAGAGACTTGAGCCAGTGGGGGGGGTTGTCGTCCTGGAGACAGTCTATATTGTTCCCCGCTGACGCCGGGATACCTGGGGAGGGGGGGGGCAGGTGAGATATGATAAACACAAGGTGAGGTACAGAAACACTTTGAGGGTTGTTTTTAAACATCATGTATTTGTTTAGTTTTTTGTGAATTATTTTATTGCTTCGATTGAAGTGTTTTTTCATAGTTCTGGGATCTGAAAAGAATAAATATATTGCTTAGAAAATAGCAGGACAAAGTTTTGAAGTTCATTTCCGTTGTTTTTATATTCTTAGGGCTTTGTTTTTGTTGTTTATCTTTTCAAGGTTCTTTATTTAGTCGGACTTAGCTTCAGTGATGCCGATGAAAATCTTGTGTCAGGGATTTTAAGGGGTTCTGATAGTTTTCTATGACATCAGAGACCATGTCAACTCATTCATTTATATCTATATGATTTAATAACGTTGTGTTATGTAAATGAGGCGGCAAACTACCAACTACTTATTTCCAGGAGTGAATCTTATGCTGTTTATTTTTTATTGTATTTGTTGTTCTACATATTTATTTCGAATGGTCAGAAAACATTCGAAATGATCCAGAGGCCAACATGACATTTTATAATCCTTTATTTGGTCTGATCAAGTCCAAAACAAGAAGTATATTAATTATTAAATTACATTAAATAAACTACTTCATTCCTCATATATGTCACACATTGTTGGATTCCAGCCTCTTTATTGTGGGAATGAGTTTCTTTGTCTCGTATTTTAGTAACTGATGTCCAGCTTCGATGTGCCGTGAGAAACGGTGTCTCCTAACCAACTGCCTGAAAGGGACAGTGTGTACCTGTGATGATGGCAGGGTCCATCCAGCTGGCTGGGCTTTCCCAGCTCAGGCTGTGGGAGAGACCTGCCGGCCCCATCGGGCCCCCGATGTGGTTAACACTGTTGGAGGATGAGGAGGATGAAGAGGAAGAGGAGATTGGGAGGCCCCCGAAGTTGATGTTGATGTTGGGCAGCAGAGCTCTGAGGCCGTCCTGCCACTCTTTCACATTTAAGCCGTCTATAGAGCCACTGTTCTCTGCAGGAGAGGAGGAGAATCAGTCACTTTCTGCCGACTAGTGGTCAGCTGCAGAACTGCATCTACCAGCATGCCCTCTGTGAGGTCAATAAACACTAATTGAAACAAGTATCACAATCAATGGGAGGAGCGAGAACTCAAATAATTTACTTAACGAAGGAAATATCAATTTACAAGTAAACGTCCGAGAAATAAATACCTGAAATTTTCAGGCAGAATGGCTCCTTTCAGAAAGTCAATTATTATGTTAAATATATTATTATACAAATCAGATAATTGGATTATAATCACTGGTGCTTTAACATGTAAGCATACTTGTACTGCTATTGCTAGAGGAGCTTTACATACCGGTTAATTAAAAAACACAGGATATGTTTTTGTAAATGTTTGATATACATTTCATTGTAAAATCATAAGCTGTAAAATAACTAGTAAGTTCAGCTGTGCGATGAATGTGGAGTAAACAGTATACTGTTCCTCTCTTAGACAAAGTGAAGTAGAAGTATAACATAGCAAAACATGTCAAATGTAAAGTAAAAGTTCCCTCAACATTCTTCTTAAGTACTTGTGTCCATCACTGATCACAAGGCCGCAGTGTATATTAAATAACAGTGTGAACGCGTAACGCTCAGTGTTAACATGCAGAAAGGCGTCCAGTACCTGAGATGGGGATCCCGCCCAGCCCTGTGTTGTGCTGAGGCGGCAGATTCAGGTCCAGGTAATTACTGTGTGAGGCAGCACTGGCTGAGTGGTTCAAGTGTGTGAGGTTATTTCGTGTGGGGACGCCCATCCAGGGGTGTCTGGAGGACAGCTGCTGCTGGCTGTGCTGGCTGTGCTGACTGCCGGGGAAACTGAAGGAGCTGAAGATGGCTCTGTGGTGGAGCTGGGGGAGGCGAGGCAGGCCGCTGGGGAAGTGGTGCGAGGCGTTCGGGTTCATGGGGGGCAGGCCGTGACTGTGAGCGCTGTGGGAGAGGAGCCCCGGGGACAAGGGGCACTGATCCTGCACCGACAGCTCCTTCTCGATCAGGTCGGCCAGGGCTTTACGAGTGACGTCAAACGGATCGAAGCCCAGGTCGTCGTCCTGCTGTTTGCTGGACGAGCCGAAGCCAAAGGCCGCCTGCCAGTCTGTGGAGGAAGACACTGGTATTGTGTCTGTGAGGAGAGAGGAGGGAGGAGGGAGGAGGGAGGAGAGAGGAGAGAGGAGAGAGGAGAGACACGTTATGGAGCCGTTCTTCATGTGAGAAAGTACGAGCTGACGAGCCGTGGGAACTCTACAGCTAATTGATGATTAGCCTCGAGTCTCCAGACTTTAGGATGCTTAGCCTTTAACACCAAACAGGCTACTTCTGTGACTTTCTACTATTTAAAACATTTTCAAACACTTTGTATTTTTCTTATAGTTTTACATTTCTAATTGTTTTCTTTGTTTTCTTTCCCCGTAAAGAACTTTGTAACTATGTCACAAAGAATAGACATTTTCGGTCACAGTTTGCAAACACAACATCCAGCTCAATGAGGATTACTGCGGGTTGAAGCCAACGCTCTTGTTTTGTAAAAAGGATGTCTACTTGTTATTTCTACTCAATATTTATCTCTCCTTTAAGACATTTATGATGACAAACTCTAAAAACATGCAAATATGAAGATATATACATTGCAAGTGTGATACCAGTGGTTTTTTTTGTCTCGATGTTATTATTTCTAAAAACAGTCACCTTAAATCAAATTTCTCCCATTCAAATAATTGCTTACTAAAAAGGCACCATTCAAAATGGTGTCACAAATAAACACTGTTTCCTATATTATTGCCTTCTCCATGCCATCAACACAAGGATAATTTTAAATTACTAAGATTATTTTGTCAACACTACAGAGATACACCCAACAGGTACAATTGTAGGGCTGTGCAATTCATCGTATTTTAATCGCAATTACGATTTTGGCCCGCCACAATGACGAAAACAACATCATCGAATAAAACTATTATTTTGCTTTGCTAGGTTGTGACAGTGTACTGCGACATATTTGATCTCATTTATTTTAGTCTAATTAATTTGTATTTATCATATTTATATACGTTTAGTAGCTTGTGGAAGTGCGCTCCAAAATATTTGTTGATCTTGTTTATTGGCATTTATTATTTTGATATTATTTATTTAAATATAAATGTATCATTTATTTTTGCATTGGTTTTGTAATTTAATTATACGTTCAGGGTAAATAACAGTTAAAAAGATACTGTTCAAATTATTATTTGTATTTGTTGTAAAGTTCAATAAATCAATGAATAATCGTATTTAATAATCGTGATATCAATTATTGACCAAAAATAATCGTGATTATGATTTTAGCCATAATCGAGCAGCCCTAGACAATTGATGCCTTTTTTCCCCGCTAATTTCCCATAAAATGTATATTTTTATTAGATTATTAAAATGGCCAAGTCTCCACCATTTTTATAATCCAGGGAAATTAAGAAGCAGAAAATACCTAAATGATGGAGACACTACTATTCCAGTCAATGTTATGATGTTTAATGCCAATAGCCACAGTATTATGAAAACACCTATAACAGGTCAACCGTTTGAAACCAGACCAAAAACACCACCGACGAAACCCTACAGACAAACGAAATGTTTAAATCTCCACTGTACCTGACGTGAAAAGGCTCTGTGGTTCGGGGGTCATGGGCCAGTCCGAGTTGCTGCGGGGGGAGCTGGGGAAGGGGGGGAGGCCGGCGGGGAGAGGGTTAGGATGTCTGAAGTTGCTGTTGTCTGAAAAGAGCGACTGGGACTCGGCTGCCGCTCCCTCGAAGGGTGAGCGTGCGCTGAGGTCTGACATGCTGATGGGCACTACCAGGCTGGGCTTTGATAGACCCGGGGGGGGAGAGGGGGAGTCACTGCAGGCCATCTGGAGAAAGAGGGAGGAAAAAGGGGCTTGTGAGATCGTCCTTCATTTTAAAATCATGTAACAGAAACAAAACTGACATTAAACATACAAATGATTGTTATTGTTTCTACCTGTTGGAAAGTTTCTCCGTTCATCATACCGATCGACTCTGGTTTATCACTGGGACTGCAAATTCAAATGACAGACAACTTTATTAGTTACTAGCGTTTTTACACAGATAAACATAATAACAAACCAATACATCAAGATTATGGCAAAAATCATAATCACGATTATTTGGGTCAATAATTGATATCACGATTATTAAAAACGATGATCCATTTACTTTGAAAACATCAATTTATTGAAAAAAAAAAAATTTGTAATAATTTTACATATTTAAATAAAAATAATCGTTTTATTTCGATTACGTTTTTTTTGTAATCGTTGCAAGCCAAAATCGTAATCGAGAATAAAATACGATTAATTGCACAGCCCTAACATCAAGGAGGAAACGTGTTGAAAAGTAGATTCATTATTAAATGAATTGAATCTACGGCTGCATAGCTGTTACATCCAAAATCAATAAACTATTTCTTAGTTAAGAGAAATGTAAGTTAAGGAGTTGCCGTTATAACACTGAAAAATAACATTTGTGAGAACATCCCTGTAGTCTGACAGACGAGAGACATGTTTGGATACAAATTAACTGAAAACATTTTGGAAGAATGGTGGTGTGCATTACCTGTTACTGTCGCAGTTAGAGGAGAAGGGGGACAGCGCAGAACACTGAGCAGAACCCATGTCTGTGTCGAGCCCGTCTGAAGTGATACCTTCTTGGTCTAGAAAGTCTAGCAGCGGAGGAGACTTGCGGTCCTCTGAGAGCCCATTGGACAGTTTGTTGTGTCCTGACAGCGTCGGCCAGCCATCTTTACCGTTGCTACTGTTGCTTCTGTTACAAAGAGAGCAGCAGAGAAGTGAGGCGTTGCCCCAGGGGAAGCAAGAAGAGGCAGAAATCAATACAAAACCAACCTCTGTGTGGAGTTGGATTTACTCTTTGACTTCTCGGTTCCACATGCTGGAGGTTGTAGAAAGCTAGGGTTAATTTTATAGAGGTCTTGGAGGAGTTTCTGCTCATACTCTTGATGTTTTCCCGCCTAAAAACAAATAGACACACGATTGGTCAACATGAATCCTTTCGTTAATATAAAGAGCACAAACCATGGTCAACAGATAAAGCAAAGAGTGACAATTTGTTTTACATTTCACAAAAAGAAACAACGATTTACCTGCATTTCCTCTTTTGTAAAGCTAGCTGCTTCATCCCCCAGCTCATGTAGATACATACAATCAGGTTTTGGACACTGCATACTTTTAAGAAAGTAACTGCAGTACTTTGTTGTGCCTAAAGAAGCCTGTAGCAGAGCAAAAAGAGAAGACAATTACACACTCGTCAATCAAGCCGATGGACTTTTCTTTCAAGGACTTTTGGTTTAATCCTACTATTTCACAAAGCGGGTTTTTAACCCTTGTGTTGTGTTCGAAAGCTGTTACCGCTCATGGTGTTCGCGGGTACATTTGGACCCATGATTTATCTCAGTCCAAAACACAACATAAAAATGACTATCATCCAATATTGTTTTAACTACATCATAACTAACTTATAATGCATTCATAGCCGTACGATCCTGTTAATTTAATGTTATGGCCCAAAACACATTACACCACATATTGCACACGTGCATGTGTGAGTTCAGGTTCAAGTGTTAGTGTACATATTCTTTGAGAAAGGTTGAGTTCCCGCGGGGGGAGGGGGGCAGAGGGAGGCCAAGTGCATGTTGCGAAAAAGTATTGTTACAGTGTATGAAGGGGGAGGGGGGGGGGGGGGAATCTTGATTGGGCCAAATTTGACCTCGAGTCACCCAAAACAATTCTGCCGTTCTCCCCAGACCCCAACACCAAATGATACACCTTTTTTTTCTTAGAGACTTTCAGACTTGGCTAAAATTGTCAAAATCTGTTTTGTAGTGTTTATATAGCTGTTGTGGAGGAGATCATGAAGCCTTGTTCTGATACAAAAAACTAGAGCGTAGTTATTATATCATTTGTACTTGAAACGGGTCACAGGAGACCCGAACACAACATAAGGGCTAAAGGACGTTTACATTTTACAGAGAAATAAATATAGAATAAAGTTATCACATGGCTTTTATACAAATAAAACTCCTTACCATAGTCACATGAGAAAAGCAATTTCTAACGTCTCACCTTGAGTGTTCTCCCATCAACGACCACGTTGTTTACACACTGTATTGCTCTTAACGCGTCTTCAGAGCGGATGTAAGTGACATAAGCGCTGGCACTCGGCCCCTGTAAAAACAGAAAATGTAAATAAACATACAAGGCAAACCCATCCGTTGAAGCGGAATAACTCTGTTTACAGAGGTATTCCAGGAAAGCAATGAATAAGGATTTCTAACATTGATTCCTCACATTGCAATAATGACGGGTAAGAAAAGATATGCTAAAGAAAAAGGGGGAAAAACGACATAATATGCAATTAAAATGACTAAAAAGACAGAAATAATGTGTTTACAACAAAGGGGTTAACATGTGTCTGTTAAAGAGAAACATCTAATTGATTATGTTCTGGTCCTATTCAGAAACAGACATCTTGGATACATATTGTAGATGGCATTGAACCCCTTACCTGTGACCCTGCGTATGATGTGCTATTGTTGATGACCACTTTATGGATTTTCCCAAACCTCCCAAAATATTCTGGTCGTTTTAGGACCTGTGAGCACAATGAACAACATATATCACTTATCACAACGTTTCGGGTGCAGTGTGAACTCTTAAAAACAATTAAAGAAAAATAATTAAACGTAAGGCTTCAGAGGGAGCTTGTCACTGAAAGGCCTTTAAAATGTGCATTAAAGATACATTACATTGCATTTAGCTGACGCTTTTATCCAAAGCGACTTACAATAAGTACATTCGACCAGGAAGACACAACCTTGAGGAAAACAGAATCATATAAGAACATCAGGTTTCAAAGAGCCAATCGTTTCAAGTGCTGCTCAACTGGCTTTAGATAAGCCAGTCCTTTATTAGTATATAAGTGCTCTGTTAGCAGTTCTTTGTTAGTCATTCTATCGCTCGAAGTGGAGTCGAAAGAGATGAGTCGAAAGAGATGAGTTTTCAGTCTGCGCCGGAAGGTGTGTAAGCTTTCTGCCGTCCTGATTTCAATGGGGAGCTCATTCCACCATTTTGGAGCCAGGATAGCAAACCCACGTGTTTTTGCTGATGGGAACTTGGGTCCCCCTCGCAGCGAGGGTGCAGCGAGTCGTTTGGTTGATGCAGAGCGTAGTGCACGTGCTGGGGTGTACGGTTTAACCATGTCCTGGATGTAGGAAGGGCCAGATCCATTCGCAGCATGGTACGCAAGTACCAGTGTCTTGTACCAATACCAATGTACCATACCAATGTATTTATGAGAATGACTTTGTCAGAATAATCCAAAAATAAATCTAGCAGCCGTTTACTTCAGTTTGTCACAGCCGTATTCACATCAAGCTAAAACAGTGTCAACACTATTAAGTCACATCTAGCATAAACCACTGAGCTTTTGGAGCCCCTGAACTCACCTCTGGGTCGGCGAGTCGCTGCGAGAGCCCGACCACGAACACCAGGTTTCTCTGCACCACTCGGACACTGGCCAGGTGCTTTCGGTTTTCTGTCACCTTCTGCTTCTTCTCGTTCTGTTTCTGCTTCTTTTCGTTCTTTATCCTTTGGATCTCCTCCTGTGACAGGGGCTTGTACACAGCGGGGTCCTCTGGGTAAGGCTACACAAAAGAGGAGAAATATGTTAGAGATATCAAACAATTATACTATTCTAGTTGTTTCGTAAAGGTTAGTGAGTAACTGAGGCCTTTGGTTGTCAACACAGTAGTCCAACAGGCATTACTAGCCAAGCTGAACATCATGTCAGTATACGATTTATTAGTATTACATGTTTGATATGTATAAACAGTATGTTTGATTTTTCTTTAGTATTATTTAAAAACTATTTCTTTGTTTTTATATAATTGATTAGTTTTTGTGCTTCATGTTGTCTTGCAGAATTTCCTTTTCTTGTTAGTTTTTTATCCTAACGTGGAGGGGAGGTCTGTTTTTTAAGTCAATGGCTTCATGAACTCTCAAGAAACACATTCCGTATTTTCTGGATTTTATTCTGTCTTATTCGTGTGCAATTCAAATCAAATCTGTCGAGGCTGTAAACTGTAAATGACTATGAGCTAATGTTTGAACTAACAGGCTGCTTCAGAGGGAAAAACCAAAGTGTATCTCTCCCCCAGATTAATATTTGGAGAGTTGGCGTCATCATCAGTTCTGTTGTCACTAAAGAATAATCCCCTGTCAGTCGTGATGAGTTCCTCTGCCTTCATATCCATCTCATCATCTCCTCACCTTTCTGCAGGCGGGGCAGAGGCCATTCTCGTCTGTGCGAATGCGATGCCAACAGAAGCGGCAGATCTGATAGCCGCAGGTGCAGGGGAAGAAGTTGACGTCATCAATCTCCAGCGGCTCCATACACAGAGGGCACTCCATGAGGTCGTCCTTCATCTCAGGGCTGTGGGACATCCTATGGCACGGCGATGGTGAGCGTTGAAACTGGTCAGAGCACAAGGCTGAGAAAACAAACAAAGTTTAAAAGCTCCATCATGACATGATTCAACATAATATCAGCTGAACTTGTCGTCCTGACACATGGCTGGATAGTAAAGCCTCTGAAACCTACGATATGACCACCAAGGTCACAATATCAGACAGAGCTCACCAAAATGCATTTAACTTTTTATCAGCAAAGGAAACGCCACAATCAACTAGTTAATCTACTGACACCATTTTGATGAAACTTTGAAGAGAGGAGTTGATTCAACTGCATGGTTGATTTATAGGCTGTGGTTTGACAAACTACAACAAACATTGTACTGGCTGTTAACTGCATTGTGTTTCTAATGTTTCGTCTCGTTTATTTCCGCCAGAGTGTAGCATAAATATTGAAAATGGCTATCACTAGATTTCAGCTGAAACAATTAGTCAAGCCTGAAATTAAAAGTATTCTGAAAATCGACTTATCAAACTAAATAAGACATTTAGAAAATAGACTTGGGCTCTGATAGTTTGCAAAGCAACAGCCTCCAGAAATTGAGTTAAATAAACATTAATTTGAAACATTTCAAACATATCCTGAACATTTTAACCTCCACAAAGGTGTAATCATTACAGGGCTTTGTGTGCAGACTACCCTAATAAAAGATCACAGCTTGTATATCTTAGACAACAAGTCAAAACAGCTGTCATCATGTTTAAGGGATAATGCGGATGTTGTGGCATCTTCCAAGGGTTGACAGTATTTGACACATCGTCATGACACACGTTAAAAGGGAAACAAGTGCATTTATTTACAGTTGAGACCTTATTCTTTAAGCATGTACACACTGGTTTCAACACAACACTGCAGCCACTAGGCCAGCTCATGATAAACCCAGATTGATTAAACCTGACAGTGTACAGCTGAGTTAAACGATAACAGGGAAATGCCAACGTTTTAAAATATGTGCCAACATTTCACTGATACACGAACACGTACAGGAGTGTCACAGTTCTGCTGCTTCCCTAACATAAACCAGCTGATTGGTAAAGTCGTGTCTGAAGCCTGAGTACCTAGCGGGTAACTTTAGCTTCTCTCTCTACTGGATCGTACATTATGACAGATGTTATTTGACTACAATTAGGCTAAGCTAACATTAGCCGCGAATTGGTGAAAGAAGCCGGTCTAACTAATAGCAAGTATCCAGGAGCAGTTGTGAGTTTAATCAGAACACCAAAACACAGAGGTCATTATTTACTCAATACTGACATTTTAAAATACCTCTGCCACAACGATACGCCTTCTCTCACATATTAACTGACAGCTTGCTTAAAGCTGACCGCTAGCATTGGCATAGCTAGAATGCTACATTCTCATCAGAGTTTTCGACGAGGCCTACACAAGCTAATGCTAACCTAGGAACAAGTTGTTGGCACTATAAACAATTGACATGGCTCTCACGACATTCAGATTACCTGGACACTGGGCAGAGAATACTCCAGTATCCGTGTGTAAAATAGTGACATACACACAACTGCCCTTTATTTATTATGGCAGGATGGAAGCTGGCTAGCAACTAGCATCTCGGCTAGCGTTACTTACCCTGTCCGTATTTAGCTTAGGATTCCTCTCCAAAGGGAGTCACACCAAATTGGGCGGGGACTGCTAGCCAATGTGTCTGAAATGTCAAAATTCCTATAACCGGTCACTTAAGATAACCGTAGTTATGTTGTTCTGTTGTGATTAAAAGGCTATAGAGATGTTTCGCCCCTTTCTTTTCTTGGTATAGTGGAGACAATTTACGCTAAACCACCATCTTAGCTAGCATTAAAGTAGGGAGGAGGGAGTGGGGCAAGTGTTCATAGCAACTGAGTCTGCGCAGAAGGACAGAGGCTTTGTGGGAAATGACGTTTTCGGCTGAAGTGGGGCCAGGGTGGGACCGTGGGACCCTATGGGTGCATTTACAAATAATATTCCAGATAGATAAAGGGAGTTTGATGCTGGTTATGGATAAGAACTGAAGTATTGTGTTTTTCTTTAATATGTAGGAAAGAACATTTGCAGGTAAAGTTTTACTTGTAATAATATTATGGTTTTATTAGTAGGCTACTGTTACTTTTTTTTGTCAATGAATTATGCCAATACATTTTTTTTCTTGTTTTTCTTCCTTTTTTGAAGGGTGTTCATTCATTTTCTTTTGATATTAGGTATGTTTTTTTGACAGAAAATATTGGACTAATGATTTTAGTTAATAAATATAAAAAGACTGTTAGGAGTTAAATTACACAACAAGAAAACTGGAAAAACACAAGAAAATGACTATAGTATTTTCTCTATCTTTCCTTAAATATGTATCTTTATTTATTTTAAGAAATAAACCACCACATCAGGCTACCTTATACCATTTTATAATTTATTCACAAGGATTTGTAATCAAGAAAGAGTGTTTAAGTTATTTGTCTTTAGACCAATATCAAATATCATATAAAATGTGCATTAAATGGTTTAATGTAGAATCTTTATACATCACGCTTCACAATCCAATCACACACTAAAAGGCCGAAAATTATCAAACTGACAAAAATATTTGAAAAACTAATGCATATTAGACCCACTTTTCTACTTTTCCCCAGTTAGGTTTTAAAATTGTGTTTAACTTTTTTTTTTTTTTTGATTGATTGATATACTTTATTAATCCCCGTGGGGAAATTGTTTCTCTGCATTTGACCCATCCTAGTGTTAGGAGCAGTGGGCAGCCATTTTGAACAGCGCCCGGGGAGCAGTGTGGGGAACGGTGCCTTGCTCAGGGACACCTCGGTAGCACTTGGTCTTGCCGGGACTTGAACAGGTGACATTCCAGTTGCCAAGCCAAGTCCCTATAGACTTCGCCACCACCGCCCCTAACATTTTTAATCAATCCACATGAAGCTGGGTTTTGGCCATTCTTGAGTCTTGACTTTGTTGGGATCCACAGAGTCGAAGGTGAGTGTTGGGGCGATAGGATGTGGTGACGCCAGAGAGAGGCGAGCAGCCAGGAGCCCCATCCGAACACAGCTGTCTGTGTCTCGCTGCTGGAGGATCCCAGCCATCAAAGCACCTGCGAGACTGCAGATAGGGAAGGGATAAGTGTTGTTTTGTTTTGAATGTTGTTGAGTTACAATCATTTAGTAAGTGAGAGAAAAAGTTCATGAGAAATAAGAGGATGAAACAGAAGCAGAAAGAAATTTTGAAATTAAAAAAAGAATGTATACGAGAAAGTACAGTAGGTCAACTGAATGTCCAGCACCTGTCTCCTGCTCCTGACACATTCATGGTCTCGTCTGCCGTCACAGTCAGCGCTGGGTAGTGTACAGCACAGAGCTTCCTCTTCTGCAAACGTATAGTTCAGTAAACTGTCACTTTCACTGTTGTCATCATCATCATCTGAATTATCATCATCCTCAACGTAATTATCATCAGTTTAAAGCTAATGCTTCACCTTTTTTTCACGTCAGAATGCAATTAGCGTTTGATTAGCAACAGCATTGATTTGGCTGCATTTTAACTATTATTTTGAGGAAAATAACACACATTTTGTTCTAAACTCATTTTGAAGCCATGGACCTATTGATAGCCCAATGTTATAAAACGCATGATTATATGCTGTAATGGTAGTAGAATCATAAATGGTGGTTATAATGGGGTTCTATGGGGGCTTTGTCCTTAAAGGGCCTCAGTGACTGTGTTTGGTTACACAGCTTAATTTTTGAGTTTTTATAGGAGTTGATCTTCTAAAATTCAGGGAAAAAACACCCTTTCCAAAATGTATGTACATTAACAAAAAAAGCCAAAGTTAAGGGTTGAATATAAGTTGCCCTTACCTTATTCTGTTTCCTTGGCTGCAGGTTGACAGAGCCTGCTTCATGCTCTCCACACACCAGCACCCCACTCTCCCCCAGAGTCACCACCAGACAGTGGAGATGCTCCAGGAGGGGGCGGGAGAGAGCCACAGCAACACTCAGCACCTCTTCCACAGAGAGAGGCAGCACTTCAACCCACAAGACAAAACAAAAACACATCCTCAATGACACTACTTCACAAGAACACTAACTTCACACACTGTTAAAAGATTCAAAGGGCTTTAAAAACACATCTGGTCATTGTATGTTGGGTTATGTGTTTGCCAGGATAAAGAAGTAAATTAGGGGTTAAACCATGACAGATTCAATAAATACACTTTACCTTCAGGTGTGGGGAGGCCCAGAGTTTTGTTCATGGTGCGCAGCTCGGCCAGGTTTGGGGATGAATAGGAAAGGGACTTCCAGGCGTCGGACAGGAAAGGCTTACAGGCTTTATCTGAATCTGTCGGCTCATACCAAACTGTGACACACATTGATTGTGTTGTAATAGAGTCAATGAAAGCTTCTGACCATGATCATTCATAGTGAACATCTCTCCATGCATACCATTGATGTTGTGTTTTTGGGCAATGGAACAAACATAGTCGATGGTGGAGACAGGGATGTTTCCATCCAGACACACAAGAGTGGCTGAGGAAAGCTGCTTCTCAAACTGTGACACCTACAAACAGATATTAAGTCAATACACTTCATTTACATGACACATTTCAGAACAAGAGGTGCGTCAAAAATAATAATAAAGATATATATAAAACAAACTTGGGTTGCAATTTTTTATTTTTTTAATCTTATTTTGTTAAAAATAATCAGTTAAAAATCTTTGGAAGTGTAAAAAAAACCAATAAATATACACATTCAGAACTGGAAACTGGAAAATGACTATGTTGGACAGTGTTGGAGCGAATTGGAGAGAATTACCTGCATTTATATGGTATTTGATCACAAATCCTTGTCTGTAGCCTTGCTAAAATAGAGGCTTGTTATACTTACATAGTGCGCTGTGATCTGCTGATGAATGTCCATGTCTCCCAATCCTAGACTCAGTTCTCCACTAGCAGTGATGACAGCACAGTACGTAGCCGTGCTCTGCTCTTCTAACCTGGCCACACCACTTGTGTTCTTACAGAAATAAGGACCAAAAGTCAGGTTAACATGAACATATAAGCAAAACAAATTATATATTGTATTTAATCAGCAAGTCACTTTGACATTTCATTTCAAATGAGACCTGAGTACAGTCTGGGTGCTTTTTGAAATAGCCTTGGTGTATGTATTACAAGGAAATGAAAAAGGCAGGTAAACAAAATTCACTCCTAAAATGATGAACCTCTAACCAAATCCTTTAACTGGCTTTTCAAAATCAGTATTTCAAGTTTCAGTCTTTAATATAATTTCTTCTATTTGAATATATGCTTGGTGATAAACAACTGTTGATGTTTACATACCATATGTTTACAATAGTGTAGCACTGCCTCGCTGTGTGAATCAGCGCCAGTAGCTGAGATGAACAGAGGGCTGCAGCCTAATCGACTCAGAGAGTCTGGAAGGAAAATGAGTGGGACAATCGGTTTCACAGTGCGTATGAAAACATGTGCATGTACATAATCAGATAAAAACACACCAGCGATGTTCCGTCCTACACCACCAAATGATTGACACACACTTCCTGGGTTTGTCTGTCCAAACTGAAAGAGATAACACATTATTTCTCAGAAGTAACCTACAGTAATCTGGCTTTACGTGATCTGCAGTAGATTGAATTAATGTAACTTACAATAAGTGTTTCTGCTTTTCCTTTTGCAATAAAATCAACGTTTATTCCTCCAATGACAACCTGTAAGAGAACAGCATTGTGGGTACTGTAGTGTGACAGTATTTGACAAAATCTTCCATTGTACATTTGTTATACTCACTATATCTGAGTCTGAGTGTTTTCCATGACGATTGGTGTTTCCTCTGCCCTTTCTCTCAGACATTTGTCGTGACAGTGCGCAGGCTATCTGACTGCCAACTTTAGCATTGTTATGAATGAGAGCAATGTCTGAGAGCAAAAGAAGTTACGGATTTTTTACGTGTTTATACAGCATGGAAACATTGTGTGGTCTTTGAGAAAAAACGTTATTAGACTTCACTGTGCCTTTTCCTTTCAAAATGATTTGATATGATCCTGGTCTCTGCTTGAGCTCTGAATAATTCAGATTTTCAGAAGGATACTGGCCTGAAGGGACTTTCCTTGAGTCAGCTCGTTGACCTTTTGAAGAATAAACGGCGTCACATCTCTTCCTGTTATACCTTTAACACTGAAAAACAAAACAAATACAGAAAGTCCAGAGATCCAGACAGATCTTTACGCTTCTGAACTCTGTTTGAAGTGTTGATTAAACAAAAGTTCAACAGATTATAAGGTACAGCGACTCTCTGTACCTTGCCTCTGTGACTGCAGCCTGAACGGCCTCCTCTATCAGCTGACCGGCGGCTGCATGCTCCTCTGGGATGGGCACGGCTAACAGGACGCCACTTTGGAGACCCAGTGACAGAGTGCTCGCTGAACGACACACAAACAAATTCATAATAGTTTAAAATAAATAGTAGACATTGAATCTGTGTTTTAAGGATATGAATTTATAGTATACCAATAAGTTTGGCAGCCTCCTCAGGGTTGAAGACATGGAAAGGAGAAGTGAATCCGCTTTGTGGAGAGAAGAAGGCTGGGAAGTTCTTAGACGCTCCATAGGTGGCTACACAGACACCCTGTGTCTCCTAACAAAATATACAATAACAGGAATATAATACAGCCCAATATCTTTCTTATATTTCATTGATTTTATATATTTTTTTATCTCATATCTCACAAGGTACTCCAGGGTGCGACCGATGTCCAGAATAGATTTTACACCAGCAGAGACGACTGCAATGGGAGTCCTGCCGAGCTCTGTCAGATCTGCACTGATGTCCAGACCTGGAGGAATAATCATGACCAATGGTAAGTCTTCACATAAAAAGTAAAATTATACTATATCTTATTATGTACAAACAGAACTTACAGTACTGTTCTGAAAGTGTTGGTGTCTATTGGGGTGCTCATGGAGACCTAACTCAGGGTGAACTATCCCATCACCAGGCATTTATTTGACCTCCAAAGAATAATGTTAACTCATAATTGTTCATCGTTATCAATAAATCCAGTTTAACATAAAATAGCACCTTATGACACATTGTTGAATCTCTATGTGAAAATGCCAAAAAATCCAGTCAGTGAGTCTGTTTTCACTTTTTATTTTAGTACTTATAAACCTGCTTACTGTTCTCTCCGTCTCTGTGAACTCCTCCTATGCCCCCTGTGACAAACACAGGGATGCCAGCTCGATGTGAAGCTATCATCGTGGCCGACACTGTTGTTCCCCCAGAGAGCCCCTGAGAAAATATCACACAGGACAGCAGTAGTGAAAAGATATTCAAAGTTCACAGAATATGACACTGAAATTGTTAACTTCCTTGTCAGCTTTTAGGACTCAATTTAAGATATTTCTAATTTCTTCATGACATTTTTTGCAAGATAGTTTTGTTGGTTGTATATACTTATTTTAGGTCTGTTTTGTTGTTTGTTTTCTGTCTTTTCCTACTGTTTTCTGTTTGCTTTTTTTGGTCTAATTTGTATAGATAGTCGAGAACTCTGAATAAGTATTTTAGTATTATTTTTCCTCTCCTGCAGTTGCATTACTTTCCATATGATGTGTTTATTTTATATTAGAGTACAAGTAAATAGATTAAATTAGAATAAGTTGATGCGACCAGGTCGGCCTTCAGGTTTTAGAAAGTGATTCTTTTTTTAAATAAGTGATTGTATTGTGGTCTCACTTTGCTGACGACGTAGGGCAGATCACGGCGGGACACCTTCATGGAGCTCTTGCAGCGGGCCAGGTGGTCGAGCTCCTCTGACGATAAACCAACATGGACGACACCATCGATCACTCCAACCGTGGCTGGAGTGGCTCCTTCAGATCGCACAATGTCCTCCACCTCCTTCGCTGTGCTGCATCAAAACATTGGTAGCACTTATTTTCAATGATTTATGTAACTTTTAGCTGCTGCTATCAGAGTTGACTGACTCTTTAAACAGGGTACCTCAGGTTGTGTGGATAGGGCATGCCATGTGTGATAATAGTACTCTCCAGAGCAATCACTGGTTTGTTTTCTGCCAGCGCCTCAGACACAGATGAATGAACTCTGAAGAGGCTGTCTAAGAGAAGATGCACGATTAGATCATCATTATTATCATCCCTCTTTTATACGTTATACAGTTTTTAATATAGATATGATTAAAGGATGCATTTACCATTTCTGCACAATCTGCTTTGATAAGTTGTGATTCCTCTTCTCAGGAGGAGTGCAGAAGCTCTCTTCAGCATCCTCATTCTGTTCAGATTTTGAGAGAAACCTTGAAAACAGGACGTTTTTAGAAAAAAAACTGTCAGCTGAACGTTTCAGACTGATGTTCCAAAGGCTCATCTTAGCGCCTCCTTTCTTTGGGCACTCGGAGGTCATTTTAGTTTGAGAGTCAGAATTCAACAGATTGGAAAATGTTCTTACTTTTGCTGTAATCCAAATGTCTTCTTTCCAACATACATTAAAAAAATTAACATCGAACAATATTGGAAAGATAACGTCAATCAGAGCTTCAGAATGAATCGCAAACATTAACGCATTAAAAAACGATTTCATTATATATATTTTCCATACGTTTGACTTATTTAGACTCCTTTCTTTGATTAAAACAATTCATAATAAACAGCACGTCTATCTACTATAGCGTATAAACAAATTCTTCAAAAATAAAACCTATGTACATCATTACCTCAGCTTCTTGAAATACAAATCTAATCCAGTTACATCACACCCTGCAGTGTGTTCTCTGTCACTGCAAGGCAGAAGTCCAACTCAGCCATTGTGAGGATTTCTTTGCTCCAGTTAGTTGGGACAAATTCCCACAACCTCCCCCCTTTTTTGGGGCCACTCTCAGAAACCAACTTCTAGAGTTAGGGTCTGTTTGCTATCTCTTTCTACCACTGCATGTATGCACTTGGTGTGAGTTGGCTGAAATGTACTACATTGAGTAAATACTTTACAAAAAAAATGTAACAGTCTTTAATATCTCATCAACAACACAGAGAGGATCAGGAACACACCAACAAACACTTGGAATTATAATGAACAGATCAGATGTACATCATACAAAGGAGTATCAACATTTATTTATTTCTGGTCACATGCTTTATGCCGCAGGGACACCTTTTACCTGTGATAATACAATAAACATGTCCATGCTTTACAGTATTAAAAAGTCCATAGCACATTAGATGAAATCAGTTCATTATAATACAAAACAGTGTCACAAATCAAGACTAGTCTTACCTTCTTCAGTGTAACAGAAACGATAGAAACTTTGCCCAGTAGGCTGAACTTTGACCAAAACGTTGTTGACACAGACCAAAAGCATCAACCGCAGATCTCTGTGCTATAGCTACTCTGGATCTGTCTCCTGAGTGAAAGCAAGATATATTAACATTAATGCAGCATACAAAAAAATAACTGCAGCACTGATATGAAGGGAAGCATAAACTTGGTAAAACTAGAAAGTCACTCAGAAATTGCAGGCCTCCACAAAGGCCATATCCAGAGACAAAAAATGTGTTTGTATGGCCCATGATGAATGTTTAAACGTTTCCACCAACAGTGGAGAAGATCGTCATTGTCGTCCCAAAACATTACCACAATTTCATCAAACATGCTGCATGTTCTCAGATATAAGTTGGTTGAACTCCACAGAAGTGCGCATTTGAAGCTCTTCAGCCACGTAAAGTCCTGATGTGTTGACAATGAAATCAGTTTCTTGTGTATTTAAATGACTGGTGACATGAGCTGATTCGGGTTCACGATATGTAATGAGGTTTATGGTTGATTTTGCATCATCACAGATTTCAGATGAGGTATTTGAGCTCTCCAGTAATTCCTCTTCAAACCACTGGGGATGCTCCAGCTGGTATGCATGAAAAGCCTCTATGGCGTCCCTCAGGGCTCTACCGGAGGCACACTGGTGGTACTTTTCCTCTGAAAGCCCATCAATGTGATTCACTTTGCCGGGCTCATGCTTCTCAGTGTTCAGGATCCTGAAAAAGAGCTCCTCAAACTGTTTCATCAGCTTGTATCTCAATGTAATGTTGAAAGGTGAAGGAACATCATCTTCAGAACAAACATCATCAAAGTAAGCCACTATGTATTTTTCAAATGACGAAGATCTGATAAAATGGGGTACCATGAGGCTGAGGGCTGGACTGAGCATGTCACCCATAGGTGAGCGGGCGTCCTCTCTCAGAAATACCTGTTTGTCTCCACACATGGCTTTCCATTTGGCTTTAACTCCTCTTGAGCACAGGATTAGTATCTTATCTTTTGAGCTTTCAATTTGTTCCCTGTGCCAGTCCAGCCACTGAACGCTTCCCAACACTCCCAGCCTTGTGGAGTCCAGCAGATCCAGGAACACTTCAGTACCACATTTGGTTGCCAGAAAAGCACTAAGCTTGAGGACAATGTTCTTGTATAAAGGGTGGTCGAGGGAGTAAATGACGAGGAGTCTTCTTCTCTCTCGAACTTGAAAACCTTCTGGTTGTTGTTTGGCAGCAGATAAAGACGAGTTCACAGGATCTGAGAAAAGAGGGAAATCTGTTGGTTAATTATCAATTCAAGATGCGTTTTCTATTCATTACTGTGCATTTGTAAGAAGCAAACCTTTCTGGAAAGCTGTCCACAGTAAAAAGGCAAGAACACCACCAAAGACAAGCAGTGCCAAGCATGCCTTTATAATTAAAGTCCGGGGTGGGTAATCTAAAGAAAAACAAACAAATGTGATTAGATCAATCAAACCTCCTGTGTGTCTAAAGATACATCTGAGTGGCTTTCAGGATGATTAAAGCGATAGGAAAGAATAAATATAGTTTTTTTGTATTTTATTTATTCTTCGACAATCTGATGAATGTAAAGTTCTAAAAGCTGATAGACCTTCAACAAGGGGAAGCAAGTAATCGCTGCTTTAGTGTTAGAGATCTCAAGCCAATACGGTTAGGAACCACTGAGTGGTAAATATAGTTTACTTATCGTACTTACACTTGCATAAATCTATATCTTTCTTGGGACGCCAACAGTCATTCTTGCATCGAACAAAAAACGGCTGAATCTTAAAAATAAGCAGAGTCAGTTTAGCTTATAATGTTATATGAGTTCATACAAGATTATTTTATTAACTGGACCTTACATTTAAATGAAACTTACCAATAACTCCATTTTACACTGTGGAAGCTGCCTCCACCCAAACTCAAATGTCACAGTCAGCCATGTTTTGTTTTCCTGTAGATAGAGAAAACCATAATGATATAATGTTTCCAAAACAAGGAGCATATCAGGATCGTAGTCTCATAATATAGTCATTTTTGTCATCATTGGTAATATAAGATAGAAATTCAGTGTAATCACCTTTGAGACACTCTTTGAGGAATTGAAACCTTTACTGTGGATGGATACTTGGTATCTCTCTGAATATTGTGCTGCTTCAAAAAGCACATTGATGGAAAACTTTCCAAGCCCTTTATTGAGATCCACCGAATGATTAATGTGAGGATCCCAAAGACTACCTAAAAATAACGAAACATGCAGAGGATAATGTTAAAATGGTCTAGGATCGTTAACAGCGGTCGATTTAAAATCTTTTAGATGTAGATTTACTGTTACCATTTTCCAGACACATTTGGGCCTCTTGGATTCTCGTGTCATCACATCCTGGCCATGAGGGAACAAGTTACATGAAGAAGATTAGACACCGATTTGATTCAAGAGCCATTGTCACTATATGTATTAAAGGGATTTTTTTTGGGAGGGATTAAGTTGTTACTGTCTGACTCAAGAGCGGATATTTTTACATTGCTTTTTTTTTAACATGGGTCATAATACATACCATATTTTCTGTTATGATCACACAATGTAGTTTCACAAAACACAGAATACATCTTATTCTGCTGTACAAACAAACTTCTAACTCATAATAAATGTTTTTCTCATGCAGATTTCAGGGATCTGGAGGTCACTCACCTGGGATGGTAATGTTCATTCTAAGACTCTCGGGTTCATCTTCAGGCTCTGGCAGATTAAGAATTGACACTCTATACGAATGGTGAGGCTCTACCACGACTCCATCCAAGGAAAATGTCCACTAATAAAGAAAAACATATCTGTAACATCCATACTACTTTTAATACTCATAGATAATTAAGCAAGTATGTTCAAATCTCACCTTACTAAGGTTTGGATTTTGCTGTTTGCTGAGGTTGAAAACAAACTGCACACACAAACTTTGATTTGTACTTTCATCCAGAAAATCTATTTGTGATCCCCGAAGGACTTTTACATTTCCTGTGAATAGAAGAATTTAATTTGTATTATTATTTTCACCTATAAAGAAATACCGGTTGGTTCACAACTTGTATTTGATGCATTTTTACATGTGAGCTACAATAAACAAAGTGTATTTTTAAAATGAAGTATAGATTGTAGCAGTACTTACCATCTGACTTTATTGTCCATGACACATTCACAACAGAAACAGGTCCGTGTTCGTCCATCCAGACACCCAAATGATGGGGACCCACTTCTGGGCCGTTAGGAGCATGTTGTCGAGGTTTGGCAATGCGCTCGCCTGGGCAGTTTTCTGAGATATAAGGAACAGTGTGTCAATTATAATGCTGTGAATATATGTTAAACTTACTGTTTGTGAATCACAATTAAAATGAAATTATTCTGCACAAATCATTCATCCAAGCTTGTAATAATACCAAATGTATATAAATATATATTATATAGACTGTTTCACAAAATAATGCCACTCAACATATTCTTGATTTTTGCGACTAACTTGCTGAATAGGATACTTACTAATTTGGCAGTTCTTAAGACCCTGGGAAAAAAAACACAAGATAATTGATGAATTAAAAACAACAAGTGGACTTTTATGATATTGATTGTACTTATAGTTTAATAGATTGAATCCTCACCAGTTGATTGCAGTCTTGACGCTTGTCCAGGATCCTGATGGAAGAGGACACCGTGAGTCCAGCAGTCAAACAAAAGCAGAAAAAAGGAACGTGGATCACTCTGGTGAAGCTCCACAACACATGAAGAAAAGCTTTTAAAACAATGGAGTAAATAAGAACAATAATACACTTCATCTTGAAGATGTTTCAATAGTTTCCTTGAACGAAGACAGAGAAGATTCGATGTGATCCAATCTCAACAAGTGTTCAAGTTTCAGGTTTATCAGGCGCTGCCATCTTATTACAGGAACAGGAAGGACGCTCTTATCAAATGTGGTTTGTAGTTTCTATTCTCATGAAGAACATGGGCTGAAAATGTTTACCTAAACTTCTACAGAATTATGTCAGAAATAGATGTTTTTTTTCTTCCTTCTCTGTGTATGAACACTGTAGATTTAGGCCAACTGTAAACTAATATGTCAACAGTCACTAGGGGTCAGCAGTTACCAAATGTATAATATCTAAATTTCTGGTTTTAACCGTTTAAATTGCATTTTGGTATCTAAAAAATATGTATAAAATTAAGTTAAGTTATGTTCAATCATTTTAAACATTATATTTGGAGAGTGTTGAGTCTATTAAAAACATTGAATTGCATACTTTTTGGGGGAAATGTTAAGCTTGACTTTAACAGCAGAAATTCAATAGAAAATGAGGGGAGAGAGAGACTGTGACCAGGCCGCATTTCAACCTGGGATGTTGTGATTATGCAATCAGAGTCTTGAACCTCTTGTCTAGAGGCCGCCTCTTAAAGGGACAGTTCCCAACAATATAACACTATACTTTTCCTCTTACTGTGTAGTGCTTATTTTGATCTAGACAGTTTTAGCGCGAGTGTCCCTTTAATAGAAATATAGGCTGTATAGATTTCTGCCTTCTCACAAATATAGCACAACTAGATGAAACTTGGCCTGTAATGCTCAAAGCGCAAAATAAATTGAATTTGAAGGTCGTATTAGCAATTAGTCTTTTCAGAAATCATGGCCTTGTTTCTTGAAATAATCTACAGACCTTGTTGTGAGCTGCTTCATGTGGGAACTCTTTTTTACTATCAGGGTGCGGGAGAAAGCATTCATTTACTTAGAGAAGAGGACTAGTGCTCACTTGTTTGTGGGTGGCTTGCCGCTTTTTTGGTAGAAATGTAAAAAGATCGTACATGAGATTGCTCAGAAACAGGGTCTGTGAAATATCATCAGCCAAGTGCCATGTAGTTACATTATTATCAAAAGAAGGCAAACATGTCAACATCTCCAACAATCAACAACTAACGAAACAATCTATATTGAGTAACCGCACTTTAGCTGACGAAAGGAGGTATATTTGTGTTTTGAGGTGAACTGTCCCTTTAAACACCTCTTAACACCCAGCCTGACCCCGCATAACCACCAGGGACCATAACCCTAATACAAAGATACCAGAACATATCACTCTAAAGGATCAACACCTGAGGGCCAGGATTAATACCAGAGAACCTGCAGCTATTCACTGCTGAGTTACAAGGGATTATATTGTATATGACAACACGTGTCCGTGGTTATGTGTTAATTCCTGTAGCAGTGTTACTTTGTCTCATACACAGCATTTATCCCAAGAGGATCATTTTACATAACACTAAGAAAGACAGACATGTGCTGCCTAAATCTGACAAGAATAGACTGCAGATTGTTTTTGCTGTGAGAGCAGTATCAGGGCAATTGCGATTCAGTTGCCACGGTGGCACCTCGATCTAAATATAACACGTTACTTTTATTCAGTGCAGCTGCCGTCTGTTGCGATGTAGCCGTTCAGAAGGTACAATTTGTAAGCAGCAGATAAAAACGTAATGAATAGGTTATAACACATTATAACATTATATAGTGTTGTTGTTGTCAGATATAAGAATTCGTTACTTGTGTTTTTGTTGACAGTTAAAACTCTTCCTAGCTTTAATGCAATCTAAAACACATGTTGAAGTTATTTTAGGTTAACTTTCTAGTTAAAGGTGGGGTATGTAATTTATTTCAGAAATACTTTTTGTTATAGTCCATGGAATGCTCTTAACATCCCGATAGCAATGAATATCTTAAGTGCTTTGACAAAAAATCCATACAAAAATGTCATCTGTAGAAGCCGTAATACTGTAAAAAGTACAACCAATTGGATGGCCTACCTGCCTGTCAGCCTTCCATCGGGGAACAAACTTATCTCGTGCCCTCATTGGTCATGTGCGCGTTCGTGTGTGTTGGAGGAGGGGCTCTGTAAGGAAGTGGCAGATTTTCTCCAGTTGTGTATTTTCAAATTCTAGCGATCTCGAGCCGGTTTCTCATATTGTTGGCCACTGTCTTTAATTTTCGTATATTTCAACAATTTTATTTTTATTTGAGAATCTAGATTTATTAATGTGCATTTTTGTTTGCAAACTAATCTCAAGATGCAGTTTAAGTAATTAAGAAAGTATTTTTTAAATTAAAAAAAATAAGTAAACAACAACAATGTATCCAACATGCATACAACAATATAACAAATTGTCTTTATGTTTATAAAGAACTTTATATGAAATGTAATAAATGCAAACTGTAAGCACTTGTTAATAGGTTATAAGCTTTCTGGAAGAGTTTATACAACAGTAATGGGTGCTGTATAGTTTTTAGAGTTGAAATGGTTGACAAATGTATAACATGTCATTCTTACTTTGTATTTGCTTACAACTACATTACAGACTGTTTTTGTTTGTCAGGTCAATAATAAGAAATTAATTTTTAATTACTCCAACACTTTCATTTTTGAAACTTTAGAAGGCACCTTTAAAACCTTGGCCTGTCCACCCCATGACACATAGTGAGAAAGCAAACAAGGTCAGGACGCCAGATATCCGCAGAGTCGATAAGTCAGCTGTCAGTGAGGTGAGGAGCGTGTTAGGTGGGCCCTTGTGCAATGCAATCACATGAGATAAATTGGTCATGGGTAGAGGGCAAATCAAAAAGGGGTTGCACTGTGATGCAGAAATTGTCAGGTGGACGGGGGGGTCTATTTTAGCGAGCCATTCACATGGGACTTTGAATACATAAATCTTTCACTAATAATCATCAAGTGCTTTTTCTTTTCCAGACGTACAACTGCTGCTGCCTGCTCTGATTTTCTCTCACTTTTCAAGGTAGGTTTCATATAATCAACCTATGGTATATCTCACAAGAAACTCAAAGTCAATCAGATTAGACATTGAAGGAGACTGCTTAACGTAGCATTGCTATTTCACTTCTTGATGTGAGAGAAGCTATCAAAGGCTTTAATGATGAAGACTGCATTACAGCATGCACTGACACATTTACTGTGACTGGTATTTATGTGAGGGAATCTCTGTTATGTTGCCACTTTTTTCAAGGTCTTAAATACATCTTGATGATATCTTGATCCTGTAACTGTAGAAATATAACCCGAGGCTTGAACTGCCTGAAAAGGTATTGTCGGCTGGTAACAGCAGGCCCGTCGTTTGTCCTAAAAGCTGCTCTGATAAGTGATGATGGCTCGCTCATATGAACTGGCAACCTCCTGGGTTGAGGGGCAAGGCTACAGGCTGGGATACTTTACCTTGAATTTAGCCCCCTGTCAGGCTGGATTAATTTAAATTGGTAATATTACTGTGTTGAATCAGAGGCATTGACAGGCTTTCATCAGTCTCTAACACCTACTTTTGCTAATATATAATGGCATGGTTACATTGCATTTTGGGTATGTGGTTGTAAAGCTAACGCTAGAATGAGAAGGTCAGAGAAAGTGAGAGAGACAGAGGAGATAGGGTTTGTTGACAGCTCATCAGCCCTAATCTGAAAATGTCTGCTTGAACAAAAGACATGTGCATTTAACATGCAGCAGAATAAAAATGAAGCAGTGTTGTGGATTGAGAATTGTTTTTCATAACTCTCACAGTCTTTGAGAGATGTAATTAAAGTTGGTCTCTTGCCTGCCAAACCTTTTCTCTGGCACCATAAAGGACAAGGCAGCTGCTGGGGGACAGAAAAGTATGGTGGCAATGTGGCTAAATATAGCGACTGGCTCCTTGTCAGCTCTTATAACAATGGGAAGGATTATCTGATCTTGGAAACAAATAAAAATGATTCTGACAGCCACTGAGGTCAATGAGACCACTTCATTCTTTTGAACTGTGAACTACAGTAGTTGAATTAATCAGATTCACTGTAGAAAACATGAGTAACACTTTAACAAATACTCATTAAATGTATGAATAATAAGTCTAGTCTGTAAAACTATCTAAAGAAGTGTTGAAAATGCATGCAATGCATTTCAAAAGAGTAAACAAACTTTGTTTTTGCTCCAAAGGATACCGTAAACTGCAGATATGTCTGAAGGGTAAGTATTGACCTCTAAAAAAGAGCCACAATTCTCTACACTATTTGTATGATGAATAAAACATCTCTCTATTTCTTTTGTTTACTTGTCTTGTCACATCTTGATGAAGACCGGTGAGTCCAAAAATATTTTCCTAAACATGCATTAATTAATCATGCATTTTGTGCTTTAAAATGTAACATTTGAAACTGTATTAATTGCTTTACATGACATGTAAAGCATTATTTTCTTCTTCACAGAAAAAGACAAAGTATTCAGCAACACGCAGACTGCTTTTGAAGGTAGGTCCTGCAGACCTTTTAGACCATACACTAAAAATGCCATATGCTCCTACACTGCTTTAATAATTTGTATGCAGACATATTAACGCCTCCCTGTATTACAGTCTAAACTGCTGAAGAAAGCAGCTTCTATGCTGGTGGCTGAAATTGAACAGAAGAAACAAGAGAAGGAGCGAGTTGTGAAAGATTGTTTCCCTCCCCTGAACCTGCCAGGTCTGTCAGTCCAGGAGCTCCAGGTACTGACACAGAAAACCATGCTGATTCAGGCATTTCAGAGCACTGCAAGGATGACATGTTTTTGTAAGCCAGGGGTGTCCAAACTACGGCCCGGGGGGCCAAATGTGGCCCGCGGACCATTTTGAATTGGCCCTCAACAAATTCAAAAAGTATAATGGAATATGGCCCACAAATGAAACCTGTGCTTGTCTTATGTTGTACTTATTAAATATAAATGTAAAAATACATTACACAGTAGTATTCATAAGACCACTTTTCAAATAAATTCTGTCAATAAAAGTTGGAAACATTTTTCTAACATATCTTAGTTGATATGAAAAAAGCCCAATTACTTATTTACATAACAAGCTTGAAATACACCCTTCCTATTTCTCCTTATTATGAGCAATCTGAGGCTTCTGTTTTAAGGGATGAGCTGTCAACACTCACAAGCATCATTTACCTACATTTGATTGATTTTGATAACTTATAACTGAAATTATGAGGCAGTATACCTCCAGTGAGTGGCCCAGCCCTTTGTATATTTTCCTGTATGTGCCCCACGGTAAAAGAAGTTTGGACAGTCCTGTTGTAAGCTGACCTAAAAATGAACGGTTGCCTTGACAAAAAGCAAATTTCATGTTGGAGAAATGTTGACCTTTGGCAAACAAAATGTTATTATACTAAGCCGTGTTAGTCACAAATGGACCGATTCAAAAATATTTTGAAGCCTAAATACAATCGCCAAATGTAAATAGATAAACTAACTACACGTGTTGACTTCAACATCACCACGGCCGAGTAGATGAGTTTCCTCTTGTTCAGCGTAATGACTTTCATGTCCTCTTCAACCTCTTTCTCTTTGAGCCACTTGTTAGCAAACAAAAGCGATTGACCTTAAGACAAGGAAACAGAAAGAGCAACAATTATAAATCCATCAGTTTGACATGTTTTATTTTTCTCTTTGCAGGACCTTTGCAAAGAACTACATCGTAAAATTGATGTTGTAGATGAAGTTCGTTATGATACAGAAGTTAAGGTAGTCAAAAATGAAACAGAGGTACAGTGGAAGTTTTTAACACAAATTCATTTGTATATTTACTGACCTATAAGGATGTTGAAGGGTGTGTTTGTTGCACAGGTCCAGTCACTGAAGGAGAAGATCTTTGGGCTGAAGGGGACGAAGAGGCCTAACTTGAAGAAGGTGAAGAAAACCACGGACGACATGCTGGGTGCATGCAGCGACACGTCAAAACTCATGAAGCCTGATTTCAAGGCCAAACTCAAGACAGTGAAGAAGGAGGACGAAAAGGTAACGTTTGGTTGGAAACAATCATCCATCAAGAAAAATAAACTATATTTAAAAGTACATTTAAATAACTTTTTTTTGTATCTTTGCAGAAGGAAGAAGTGACTGATTGGCGTAAGAACGTGGAGGCCATGTCTGGTATGGACGGCAGGAAGAAGATGTTTAACGCAGGACAATAGACAGTGCTGTTGGCATCACCTGTGTGTGTAGCTGTAATGCTTGAGTGTGTGAGTTCATGAGGACTCATAATGGTATAAAAAGGATGAACAAGACACACCATCGTGACATGCTTGCAACAACTCATCGCCATTAGAGAAAAAAGCCAAGTCTATGGGCACCTCCGTTAGGAAAGTCTGCAGAGATGCAGACTTAAAGAAAGAGTGTATAATATAAAAAATTGTTTTTTCTTGATTTAATGTAAACATGTATGTACAAAATACCACTTTATGGTGTAATCATAAACATTGTATAGAATAGTGTACCCTTTGCATTGAAATTGTGTTAAAGAAAATGCAGAGTAGCTTTGTGAGTTTGTCATTTGAAGTGAATTATTTGTATTATACAGATGAAGGCGCTGCCACTGGTCTGTAAAACATGTGATGCTTATTAAAAGACCATAAAGACTTTAATGCTTGGTTTTTCTTTGGTTTGTTAGATTTTCCAGTTTTGATGATGATGTGTTCATGGATGTTTTTCATGAACACATCATCATGTTTTTACTCTTGGTGTTGAGTATACAACATTGGTGGTTAACTTGGTGTGGGGGGGGGGTGCCATGTAGAGGTGAAGTGATATACAGTATGTCAGGTCAGAGGAGGCTATTTTAGTTGACCACTCAACCATTACATTTGGCGCACGTTTTTCCCTTGAGGAAAAGTCTTGTCACTTTTCACCTCAACAGGTTTTCTGCAGGGATACAAAGGTATGTTCATTTTTATAATGACAAAAATGTGGTTTAAGAATAAGTAAGACTGTTGCATTTATTTTGAAAAATGGAAAGAACAGCAGGAACTGTAAGCCAGGGGTTCCCAAAACTTTGCCATGCCAAGGACCCCCAGCATGATCCTCTGGTGGGGACCCCTCTGTTGCAATTTTTTTTAAATGATGAGTACATTATGATGGAACATATGACAAATTAATCATACAGCTTAATATATTTTCTTAATATATATTTGTATTAATAATTAATAATCAGTTATTCTTCAATTTTTTTTGTATTTATCTTTTGTTTGTGATTCATTACATTGATTGTGTCTTCTGTTATAAACATTCTTAACACAATATTAAACAGTCTGTCTTTATAATATTATATAATTTTGAACAGTAATATGAACAATTAACATATATTTTTAGCATTTTTGAAAGCTATTTATATATAATATTCAACGGTAATATTAACAATAAACATATGTATATTCATATATATAAACAACAATATTTGCTACATCCGTGCTCTCATCCAGCTGCAGAGCGAAATATTCACTAGCTCTCACTTGCTCCAAAAGCTGAGCAGATGCTCAGTTTCACTCTCAGTAGCGGCAGCTCGATTCAGATTGGCTTGAAGGGCGGCCGTGTGATTTAAAAACAAAAAACAAAAATATTAATTTAATAAATAAAAAATATTAGAAGATTGGCATAGATTGATAGATATGCAGTTATTAATAACATCTAAAAAATAAATAAATGTAACTTTAAAAATAGAAAAAAATTCCCCTTTCCCTCAAACTTTGCGTGACCCCCTTGGCGCCACTTTGAAAAACACTGTATTAAGCAAATCGGTGAAAATACATGCAGGTTTACTGTAAAATATTTGATACTGTTTGATCTTTAAGAGACCAACACAACACTATAATATTACTTACTTACGGCCCGTCCACACAGCGGCGTGCGTTGACGCTTGCCGGCGGGCGTGTCTGAAACTCGACCAACAACCAATCACATGAATCTCCCGCCCCTGACACACAAGCAGCGGTTTGATTGGCTAGAGCTTGTACTGGCATATGATTCGATTGGCTGACGCCTCGCCGAGGCGTCAAAAGTTGAACATTGCTCAACTTTTGCAGCGAGCCACGCCAGCTACGCTCCACGTCGCTTCCCACGATGCATTTCGGCTAAAAGTGACGTCACCCCATTCAAAGTGAATGGGGAAGCGTCAACGCACGCCGCTGTGTGGACGGGCCGTTACTTAAACATGCATGAGGGAAATTAATTCACCTATATTTTAGTACTTTTTGTTTTATTTTGCAAAAGCTAAGGTTGATTCTTGCTGCCTTGAACAATGGATCAACTCTGGGATTTTATGACTACACTTAAAAAAATGTGCAGCATTTACACATGCAGCGTTACTGATTGAAGGGCTTAATGCTGGTATGTTGACAAACCGAGGTCTGGATGAGTCGGCCCAGTCAACCAGATGTGAATAAACAGTATCTTTTCTATTAAGTATCAGATTCTGGTGCATGAATCACAAAATAATAATTATTAAAGTGTTACTGCTTAACAGCATGTATGTAGTAATACTACTGCAACCGATACTGTCCTTGCATTTAATGTTTCTGAATTTGAATTATTTCATTCATTCAGACAAACAGCAATCATGTCTGAGGGGTAAGTTATGCTTTCTTTACCATGTACTGTACATCTGTATTTGTAAAATTCAAGTAATCTTTTACAATGTTATGATGCTATCTCTCGTTTATTTTCCTTCCAACATCATAATGTCTACCACAGACAGGTAAGTTATCTATATTATTATTTTTATCTTATGAAAAAACAAATATACACTTACATACATTACTGTTAGGGCTGTACAAGGGCGTGGAACCAAATGCATGATGCAGAGACAAACAAAGTATCAAAATAAAGTGTTTTAATGTAGACAGTAGTGATGTTACGTATTGCGCCGAGGCTTCAGAGCGTGTGTCGAGTAATCCCCGAAGCTTTTTGTGAATGTATCGAGGGTGTGTATCGTTTTGGGCCAGTGACGTCATCGATGACAAACGAAGCCTCGCTGCCTGTCGACACCACGTGACTGCTTCACGAAGTGATTCAGATCGGTTGAACCGTTGAACCCATACAGTCTATGGTTGAACCACAACGCTCATAATACCCATGGATGTATAAGAGAGCTCAGACCCTCACTTATATAGAGGTCGGAACATGTCATAAGTATAAATGGATGCAAGCATAAATAAATGTAGGAATAAAAACATCAATAAATACAGGAATACATATCTTGCAGTGTTTTCAGGGAGCTTTAGTGTGTGTGCTGTGGCTCAGCTGGAAAGCAGTTGACTCATGACCGCAGGGTCCCTGGTTCAACGACTGAACAATACGTATTTTGTTGTTGTTTATAAAAGCTACAGCTAAATGAGATAATGTAGTTAATAAATGTATTCTTTGATATGGTTTAGCCTTTCTCAGGCTACAACAAGTTTATGAATATTATTAAGGAATACAATCCCTCTTTGCAATGTGTACCAGCCTCCTTAGGCTTTTCAATCACAATCATTAAACTGGAATAAATACAATATTGTTAACATGAAAATATGATTTAATGTTCGTTGTTTAGAGTTATTCTAAGGCTTTACTCATTGGGGACTCTGTATGAGAGAGCACACTGTTGAGATGTCCAATCTGCCTGTTTTACACACTTTGACTAACAGGGGGTTTGTGTTCAAATGAAGCCCATGATGAAGCCTCATGAGATGAACCCTTTTGCGAACCAATTGGCTCAAAAGCTTCATAAGGCTTCATCTCGCCATCACTAGTACAAACAAAAACTACTAATACACTAATCTAACTCTATGGACGATAACTCTATGGACAATGACAAAAGGATCTTACGCTGGAAGGCTTGGAACACACAAGACAATCTGGCAACGAGACAGGGGAAGCCGAGAACTATATATACTAGACAGACAACACCAGGTGAAGACAATTAGACAGTCACAACCGTGGGAAAACAGACAAGGCAGGAAACGTACTTTAGACACATGAGGGTAGACAAGACTATCAAAATAAAACAGGAACCTATCTAAACACATAACATGAAACCTAAACTAGGGAACAATCTTAGCAGAGCCGTCTACGCACAACAGTACCCTCCCCTCTAGGGACGACACCTGACGGCCCTGGGACCTCCGGATGACACCTGTAGTAGTCCTTGATTAAGTCTTTGCCCACGATAAAACTGGACGGGACCCAGGACCATTCTTCAGGGCCGTAGCCCTCCCGATCAACCAGAAATTGATGACCTCGGCTTCGATTTCTCACTGACAGGAGACGTTTGACAGAGTACACCGGACCACCATCAACAACACGGGGGGGGGGGGTTTGGAGGGTGGAACCAGGGGACTGTCCAGAACCGGCTTGATTCGGCTGACGTGGAACGTTGGCTGAACCCGTAGTGACCTGGGCAGACGGAGACGGACAGATACAGGATTGATTATTTTAGTGACAGGAAATGGACCCACAAACCTTGGAGCGAGCTTCTTTGACAAGACCCTGAGTGGCAGATCCTTTGTGGACAACCACACCCGCTGCCCCGGTCTGTATAGGTGCCACCCGCCGCCGTTGATCCGCCACCGTCTTCATCCGAGCCGAATTCCTCAGGAGGACCAGACGAGCTGCAGCCCAGACACGGTGGCATCTTCTGACTAAGGCGTGAGCAGATGGCACCACCACCTCCTTCTCAGTTTCTGAGAATAGAGGAGGCTGATAGCCAAAGACACAGTGAAAGGGAGACAGACCGGTAGCAGAGGTGGGCAAAGAGTTGCATGCATACTCCACCCATGTCAGATGCTCGCTCCAGGTTGCAGGGTTCTGAGAAACCAGGCAGCGCAGGCACGTCTCCAGCTCCTGATTCAGCCATTCCGTCTGTCCGTTGGACTGGGGATGATAACCTGAGGTGAGGCTGACGGACGCTCCCAGGAGGGTGCAAAACTCCTTCCAGAACCTGGAGGCAAACTGAGGACCTCGATCCGACACAATGTCTCTGGGAATACCATGAATACGGACAACATGAGTCAATAACGCCTGAGCAGTCTCTTTAGCTGACGGCAACTTTGGCATGGCAATAAAATGGACCATCTTAGAGAACCTGTCCACTACAGTGAGGACAGTGGTGTTACCCTTGGATGGAGGAAGACCCGTGACAAAATCCAACGAAATGTCAGACCAGGGCCTGCTGGGAACGGGGAGAGGCTGCAGCAGTCCCATCTGTGATTTTGATGACGTCTTGTTCCTGGCACAAACTACACAGGCAGCCACATATTCGGAGACATCCTTAACCAAGGAAGGCCACCAAAACCTCTGTCGAACGACGAATACGGTCCGCTTGACCCCTGGATGACAAGTGAGCAGTAATGTGTGAGACTAATGAATAACCTGTGACCGCATGGATTCAGGCACGAATAGCCTGTCCAATGGACAGCCACTAGGTTTCGGCCCCTCACCATTGACACGTTTCACCTGATCTACTATAGGCCATGTCACCACCCCAACCACACGAGAGAGTGGAAGGGTTGGCTCTGGATCCTTGGCCATGGGCTCTGGGTCATGGAGGCGTGAGAGGACGTCAGGTTTTCTATTCTTGGACCCAGGTCTGAAAGACAATGTAAAGTCAAAACGGTTAAAAAAAAATTGCCACCGGGCCTAGCGTGAGTTCAACCTCTTAGCTTTGCGGATGTATTGAAGGTTCTTGTGGTCGGTCCAAACCAAGAATGGCTGTGGCGCCCCCTCAAGCCAGTGCCTCCACTCCTCCAGAGCCATCTTGACTGCCAACAGCTCTCGGTTTCCGACGTCGTAGTTTCTCTCTGCAGGAGAT
The DNA here is from genome assembly GCF_902827115.2 of Pseudochaenichthys georgianus. Lineage (NCBI taxonomy): Eukaryota > Metazoa > Chordata > Actinopteri > Perciformes > Channichthyidae > Pseudochaenichthys > Pseudochaenichthys georgianus. The sequence continues at coordinate 33,985,919 of NC_047508.1, forward strand.
AGTTTGCGAGACAAAAAGGCAAAAGGATGCATCTTATGATCCCCAGCCGCTCTCTGTGAGAAAATGGCCCCCACCCCATCATTGGAGGCATCCACCTCCACAACAAACTGTCATTGAGGATCAGGAACAGTCAGTATGGGAGCTGTGGTAAACCTTCTTTTTAACTCATTAAAAGCCTCCTCGGCACTGAGGCCCCACACAAAGTTAACCCCTGGTGAGGTCAGTGCATGAAGGGGAGCAGCAACAGAGCTAAAGTTCCTAATACATCGTCTGTAGAAGTTAGCAAACCCTAAAAACTGCTGTACCTTCTTCCTATTGGTGGGGGTGGCCCAGTCTGCCACTGCACTGACCTTTGCAGGGTCCATCAGGATTTGTCCAGGAGAAATTATGAACCCCAGGAATGAGACAGTTGATGCATGGAACTCACACTTCTCTGCTTTTACGAACAGGTGATTATCCAGTAGGCGCTGTAGTACTTGGTGGACATGTTGCACATGAGTCTCCTTATCAGGAGAGAAGATTAAAATACAAAAAGATACAAAAAACACGTTCAAAAACTCCCCGAGTACATCATTGACCAGCACCTGGAAAACTGCTGGGGCGTTAGTTAACCCGAAAGGCATTACGAGGTACTCGTAATGTCCTGTTGGGGTATTAAATCCAGTTTTCCACTCATCCCCCTCCCTTATTCTTACCAGATGATAAGCGTTGCGTAAATCCAGTTTTGTGAATACTTTAGCATCCTGCAATAGGTCAAAAGCAGAGTCAATGAGAGGGAGGGGGTATCTGTTTTTTACCATTTACCATTCAGTGGACTGTAATCGATGCAGGGACGGAGAGAACCATCTTTTTTCTTCACAAAGAAGAAGCCCGCTCCGGCAGGAGAGGAAGACGGTCGGACGAGTCCTGCCTTGAGTGAGGTGTCGATGTAATCCTTCATGGACCCCTTTTCTGGAGCTGACAGGGAGTACAGACGGCCCTTGGGAATCGTGGATCCTGGCAACAAGTCTATAGCACAATCATAAGGCCGATGGGGTGGTAGTGCACTCGCCCTAGCTTTACTAAAGACTTCCTTTAGATCATGATAACATGTGGGGACCTTTGATAAATCAGGGTAATCAGAAAAATAGTCAGAAAGAGGTTCGTTGGGACAGTCTGCTTTAGAAGTGGAGATTTTCCTCAGTATCAACTTACTCTGATCGTGTACACACTTCTGTTTACACAACATTCCCGACTCTTGTACTTTCCCTGACCGCCAATCAATGACAGGATTGTGCAAAAGTAACCAAGGGTAACCTAAAATGATCGGGTGTTGAGCTGATTTAAACATGTGAAAAACTATGTTCTCAACTTGAGTGTCATTGATTGTCATTTTTACAGGTGTGGTGCAATGAGTCACTGTGAATAGTAGGCGCCCATCTAACGCATTCGCTTTTAACGGCGAAGGTAATGGCGTCAACGTCAGGTTAAGCCTCAGAGCTAGCTCTTTACCCAAAAAACTCTCATCGGCTCCAGAATCTACAAGTGCCCCCTGTTCAATAACCTGATTACCTTCACATAGCATAACTTGAGTTAATGTGCGTGGAGGGAAGTCAAAAAAGTCAGATTGGCTCACCAGTGTCTTCCCTTTCACCGGTGAGCCTGTTCTTTTACTGGACACATGGCTTGTTGATGCCCCTGTTGACCGCAGTAGAAACATCTTGCCTCCACTAGGCGGCGACGTCGTTCCTTCGGTGAGATTCTGGCCCTCCCGCGCTGCATCGGCTCCTCCGAGTCAATGGGGGCCGCTGTGGCCTCTGAAGCAGGTGACGAGCCGAATGATGTCCTCCGGACAGGATGAACAGCTGTTGAGAACCCTCTGGTTCCGCTTGTTGTCACCATAGACATATAAATACTAGATGGCTCATGGGAGATTTTCCAGCGTAGCTGACCGGCCGCCATCTTGCTACAGTCAACAGTTACTCTGATTCGCGTTATGGTAGCTGTTGTCAGGTGAGTGATCTGCACAAAAATACTCTTAACTCACTGAAATCTTGACTGATTTACCAACGGTTTGGTTTATTATAAACATGATTAGCATGGCTATGATACAGGATGCTTGGACATGTTGAAATTGCAGCTTTTCTTTGTGTATGTGGTTGTATTTATTAGCTGGCTAATAACAAGAGGCTGTCAGTGAGACCTAGTATTACAAAGTTGACCCAGCAACTTTACACCAGTGGGAGAGGCAGCACTGCTCTTTCTTTTCAACACAACTTAAGTTACACATTATTTCTTCCAAGTGGTTTGGCTTGTTAAAAACATCTTGCATTATGATACAGGAATTTGCTGGCTTTGTGTTTACAGAAGTACCTGACTATGCCGGACTTTTGTGCAGGCTACGGATGCTCTAATCACCGCAGTCTGGAAACAAGAACCCGTGGGATCACCTTTCACGTGTAAGATATGACAATATAATTAGGATAATCGTTAATTACTTAGTGGATGTATGTACATTACAAGTCCTGCTACACAGGATCAGTGGGGCTATGTGAGATAATAGTATTGCAAGATTGTTGTTGACCCAGCCTCTTTAGAATATGTTGTTACCATTTCTTTACACAATTATTTAATGTTTCTATTGGACACCTTTTTTATTACTCTTAGTGTGGTTGTCTTATTCTTAAAGTAGGCTATACATACATGCATACATACCAAAAATATGATAATTTCGGTGTGTATATTTGTCCTACCCTTAATGTTAAAGGAAAGAAGGGAGGAACATGTTGACAATAATTTATATATCTGGCTACCTTTCTCATGTTTTTAAGGTTTCCCAAAACCAAAGAGAGGAGGAGGCAGTGGGAACTCGCCCTAAGAAGGGACGGTTTTGTTTCCTGTGACAGGACACTGCTCTGCAGTGAGCACTTCAGGAGTGAGGAATTTGACCGGACAGGAGACGCAGCACTATGTTCCCCACATATGTTTATGTTTGCTCAGTCTAATAAACCCATAACATGGTTGTGAAAGAATACCAAAGCTAAGGCTGGACGATGATTGATTGTTGGTGCATATATTGCATAGGGGCAATATAGGGAACAATTTAAACAGTGGATTTTGTGATATATCAGGGTGAGACAAGACAAACCACAAATGGACTACAGAAGGACACAAAAGGACATATGGTACAGTTTATATTATTCTTGGTCTTTTTTCAATAACATATTTCAAAGGTTCTGGATTTGTTTACAAATCTAGAAACTAAATACAAAACTAGGATGATATGAAGATCTCATGTCAAAAATAATTGTGATAAATTAGACAGAACTGGCCTGTCTGTGAGCACATTTTATATTGGTTTAGTTCTTCTGATAAAGGTGTGAATATCTAAATAATATACCAACATATGCTATTGTCATTAGTTGTGTCCCTGTTCTTAAAGCTAAGGCATTGCTAAATTAACAACTCTTGGCTTACAGAGTGGTAACATGAGACCGATTTTTATATATAAAATATAAATGTATTTTAATTTTATAATTTATTTTAAATATTAACAATATAATAAAATAAATGGAAATATATATACCGGCAAATATTTAATATAAATACCTTGTGTGTGTGTGTATAGCTATTGCTTTATCTGATTAATGTTATTTTCATATGAAAGTCCATGATTATAAGTATGCAGTATCATAACTACATCTTTGATGTTTATAAAAAACCAAACCGTTTGAAAATTGGTTGAAAATTGAGCAAGCTATGGTTATTTAAATAGTAAACCATAATGTTATGAATGAGAGAACTGCCTGTAGCAAGATGGCGGCCAAGTGGCAACGTCGGTCTCAATTGGCCAGCAGCGCAGGTGAGTCATCTAGTGTTTATATATATCTATGGTTGTCACTACCCGATCCGTCACCCTACCCGATCGGTGCATGTGCGAGATGGTCCGGAAGTCCGGACGGCAACCCAAGATGGACACTTGACACAGTGGCTTTTAGCAAAGCTCAAGAAAAACCGAGAGAGATGAGTTATTGTTATTACAACGTGACTTCACTATTATTTAACAACTCTTTTTATTGGGTTCTTTTATTTGGGGTTAAGTACATTGTCAGAATAAGTGAGAAATGAATTTAACTTCTGTTAGACAGCTATCATACTGAATAAATATTTACTATGAATGTATGCAAAAATGTATGGCATATGGCTGTCTAACAGAAGTTAAATTCATTCCTCACTTATTCTGACAATGTACTTAACCCCTAATAAAAGAACCCAATAAAAAGAGTTGTTAAATAATAGTGAAGTCACGTTGTAATAACAATAACTCATCTCTCTCTCGAGTTTTCTTTTTGAGCTTTGCTAAAAGCCACTGTGTCAAGCATAGATATATATAAACACTAGATGGCTCACACGCGCTGCTGGCCAATGGAGACCGACGTTGCCACTTGGCCGCCATCTTGCTACAGGCAGTGCTCTCATTCATAACATTATGGTTTACTATTTAAATAACCATAGCTTGCTCAATTTTCAACCGATTTTCAAACGGTTTGGTTTTTTATAAACATCAAAGATGTAGTTATGATACTGCATACTTATAATCATGGACTTTCATATGAAAATAACATTAATCAGATAAAGCAATAGCTATACACACACACACAAGGTATTTATATTAAATATTTGCCGGTGTATATATTTCCATTTATTTTATTATATTGTCAATATTTAAAATAAATTATAAATAAATTATAAAATTAAAATACATTTATATTTTATATATAAAAATCGGTCTCATGTTACCACTCTGTAAACCAAGAGTTGTTAATTGAGCAATGCCTTAGCTTGAAGAACAGGGACACAACTAATGACAATAGCATATGTTGGTATATTATTTAGATATTCACACCTTTATCAGAAGAACCAAACCAACATAAAATGTGCTCACAGACAGGCCAGTTCTGTCTAATTTATCACAATTATTTTTGACATGAGATCTTCATATCATCCTAGTTTTGTATTTAGTTTCTAGATTTGTAAACAAATCCAGAACCTTTGAAATATGTTATTGAAAAAAGACCAAGAATAATATAAACTGTACCATATGTCCTTCTGTAGTCCATTTGTGGTTTGTCTTGACTCACCCCGGCTGATATATCACAAAATCCACTGTTTAAATTGTTCCCTATATTGCCCCTATTAGGTGTCCTTGGGTGTTATGAAAGGCGGCCCCCCCAACATAAATGTATTATTATTATTAAGAAGAACAACTCGGTGTGGTGTGGAGGGGATGTAGGAAGCAGGAGCAGGTGGGGAGAGATGGGGCTTCAAGGTTCAAGGTTATTTGTTTTAAATGTGTCTTGCACACAATAAAATAAAATACAGTATACCACAAAACCAATAAGACACACAGTGACACATGGCACACTAACAATCAATCATCGTCCAGCCTCAGCTTTGGTATTCTTTCACAACCATGTTATGGGTTTATTAGACTGAGCAAACATAAACATATGTGGTGATCCCACGGGTTCTTGTTTGCAGACAGCGGCGATTGGAGCATCCGTAGGCTGCACAAAAGTCCGGCATAGTCAGGTACTTCTGTAAACACAAAGCCAGCAAATTCCTGTATCATAATGCAAGATGTTTTTAACAAGCCAAACCACGTGGAAGAAATCATGTGTAACTTAAGTTGTGTTGAAAAGAAAGAGCAGTTCTGCCTCTCCCACTGGTGTAAAGTTGCTGGGTGAACTTTGTAATACTAGGTCTCACTGACAGCCTCTTGTTATTAGCCAGCTAATAAATACAACCACATACACAAAGAAAAGCTGCAATTTCAACATGTCCAAGCATCCTGTATCATAGCCATGCTAATAATGTTTATAATAAACCAAACCGTTTGTAAATCAATCAAGATTTCAGCGAGTTAAGAGTATTTTTGTGCAGATCACTCACCTTACAACAGCTACCATAACGCGAATCAGAGTAACTGTTGACTGTAGCAAGATGGCGGCCAGTCAGCTACGCTGGAAAATATCCCATGAGCCATCTAGTGTTTATATATATCTATGGTGTCAAGTGTCCATCTGGTGTTGCCGTCCGGAGTTGTCCAATATGGCGGACCCTCTCGCACATGCGCAGTACCGATCGGGCAGGGTGACGGATCGGGTGGTGACACCACCGCTGGACCAGAGCTGTATAATAGAAGAGTTACGACAACGGAAGTCCAAAAACGGTTATCGTCACGTGGCTCATGTAGACGAGGATCGTTCCCCGGAAGTTCATGGCGGGCAATGTGAATGCATTGATAACAGGAGATAGAACTACGATTTTTGGTAATTATTAGTGAATAAAGGTTTTGATTTGCAATATTTATACAACAAATCGATATGTGTATGTATTTACATCAATATGTTTTAAAAAATAAAATAGAATTTGGTAATATTAAGTGATAATATTAGGATTAGTGTGAACAACTAGTTTACATGTTACTAACAGTGCCTTGGTTAAAGAGCCTGTTTATTTATAGCTTTGAATTCTTTAAAACAAATATTATCTTCTTAAACCTGTACGGTAGTCAGGAGCATCACTTTCTAATGTTTATTGATATATTTAGCGGGATGGGGATCTAAAGTAATGCTTTAAAATTCAGATTAGATTCATTTCTACCATTTTCTTAAATTCATGGTAGTTTCAGTAATCCCATGGTAATTGAGGACACAAGTTATCTAAATGACTAATGTCATCTTTATGGCTTTCAGAAAGGACAGGTGACTATCAAAGGACTAGCAGCAGCAGCAGCAGCATATGATGATGATGTTAAATGTGTTGTTTTAGGAACATCCATTGCAAATACATGGAATTCAATAAACATTGAATAGCATATCATGCAGTTTGTCGGTGCCTTTTCCTCCGTGTTGTCCTGGTTTGCTGTGCTGCCTCCTCGTCGCCACCATGGTTTGCTGTGCTGTCTGGGGATGCTCCAATCGCTCAGAGAAAGGAGTACGAATGTACGGCTTCCCCACTGACACAGAGCGGAGGAAGCAGGAGCAATTTCACGACCAACAGCAAAAAAATATGTGATTTATATACAAACACTGCATTTGCACTTTTTCACAAAACGAAAACCACACCATTGGGAAAGCTTAATGTTTTATTTAATACAAAAAAAAAACAGGGAAAGGCTTGAAAACCACAGAGTTGAGACTCAGGGTGCAGGGTGAGGGTCTCAGTGCAGGTATTCAGGCTCCATTGAATCCCCCTCTGGTTCTTGTGCTGAAAGAGGGAGTAACAGACAGGAGAAAGGGTCATACACACCTATATAGCACACCTATTGCCTTGGGGAGATAAGGTGTGGTCTTTGTTCCCAACTGAAGTTATGGAACTTTATTATTTGTGAGTTTAACAAAGTATGACAAATGGCATCAGTAACAGATGTGATATGAATTTCTATAAAGTTGGTCATATTTTATATACAGTATGTAATGAGTATAACATGTTCAGTAAGTATAAAGTGTTTCCTAATACTGTGTATTCAACTACTATGGAGTATGTATGTGGGCAGACAAAACTGAGTTGTTCTGTGTGTGAAGTAACCTCAAGTCACTCGTTTGTCAAGACAAAAAAGGGCAAGACTAGGCTGAGAGCAGAGGCTATACCCACCATCTTCGTGCATCGCCCTGCGGTCAAAAAGAGAAGGGCCCCTGTATCTACAAAGCCCATAGCTCATGATCACAGCGATAGTGTGAAAGGTGACACAGGTATAATAAGTATGAACTCTTAGTAACAAAAGTAATATTTCTTATTTTTAAGTGGTATAATATTTTAAATGTTCGAACATTTACAGTGCCATGTCTTCTACTTACATTAGTCTCAAAGATTGAAGGAAGAAGGGATCACTGCCCTCCACCTGCCAGCACCCAGCCAGAGGAGCGCAAACAACAAAAACAAGCAAGGTGTCCCGTCATGTACCTGGAAGTTTGGGTTGGCAAAATGGAGTAAGAGAGGGACTTGAAAAACCTTGGTGGCTCTCTACTCATGTTGTGACAGTTGTCTTGGTTACAGCTCTCAAGTTTTTTTTGGTGCCATTTCCACATCTTTAGAAAATATGAAAAAATTGAAGTGAAATCAACCTCTTCTCTGGAGAACAAACTTTGATTTCTCTGTGTTGTGAGTTTGCAGTCTTGCTCCTCCACCTGTAACATCACTGCCCCTCCACCTGCCATACAGTAGGTTACTAACAAGATTACTTATATAATACAGTGATAGAATACATGTTTAGTATGCTTACTTTTATAAAACAGTAGTATTAAACTTACCTTGTGTTTTCACTCTCACTTAAGTCCCTCTCCCTTTGCCATCAATCCAGAATCAGCTGGGCTGCAGCATTATACACACGGGTAATAATCAACAGAATCACAAGGACACAATATGGCTCTGCTAAAAACACTCACTCTTACATGCACCAAAGTTATATTTATCTAATATTTAACTCCCTCCACCCCCGCATACAATCCCGTTTAGAAAACCCTCTTCTATAATTCAACAACGTTGGACGAAATGACATTAAGAGAACGGAATTTACAATTGAAAGGCTGTTCAACGTGTGTTGCTAACTTGCTTCGGTATCCTAGCTTGATCTGTTATCTGTAAACGTTCCCTAAATCTACTAATTTAGGGATAATCCACTGACATCCTTTAATACACATGTTAATTTGAATCAGATGTACTGATAATATCCGCAATATAAATCTTTAAACTTCTTCTTACCTTTAAAAGTCCGTCACGAACGGTCTATTATGCTGCAACTATACGGCTCTTCTAGCCTTGGCGCTAACTTCCGGGGAACGATTGAGAGGCTCCACGATCCGCCATTGCTGTAAAAAAGTGGTCCATTGGAGTGAACGGAGATGTCGTAACTCTTCTATTATATGGCTCTGCGCTGGACGAAACGGCAGTCTTCTTTCTTTCTCCATCTCTCTCACAGTCAGATGCGATTGTCAATCTTAATAGCAGCCGCTACCATACTTTAAGTCTGTGGGAGGATCCATAAGCAATAAATGATTTTCTCTGATAGTCCGTTCCGAAATATGTCCCTTAACGCTGAATCATTCCAATCGCAATCAATAGCCATAGTGCGGAACTCAATTGCATAATCCGCCACTCGGCGTTGATTTTGCTGAATGTATGTCAAATTCTGTGCGCTCTCTACAGCTGGTGTGTGATGTGCAAACACTCTTTTAAACGAGTGGATGAACTGAGAGACAGAGTTGCAAGTTGCAGAATTTGTCTCCCACTCCGCCGTAGCCCATGCAGCCGCACGGCCGGACAGATGAGAAATGATAAATGCAATCTGAGCATAATCAGAGCTATATATATATATGTAGGGCATTCTTAAAGTGTAGATCACACTGAGTCAGAAAGGATCTACAGTCATTGGAATCTCCGGAAAACTTATCTGGAGGGGCCAAGCGAGGCAACCGGACAGCATGAGATCCAGGAAGCGGCGCCGCTGTAGTAGGAGGGGTTGCCAGCTGTTGAGGATGAGCCGCAGCATGAGGTAATGCTGGAGCAGTGGAACAGGCGTGACAGCACACGACAGGCGTGACAGCACACGATGCACCGCCTCCGCCATGTCGCTGATTTGGGTGTTGACCGAGGCTTGGAGTCCATGTTGCTGCTCCGCCAGGTCCCTCACTGCCTGGTGTATGACAGAGAACTTCTCCTCATGATGGTGTAGACGTTCGCCCTGAAGTCGTATCGCTGTTTTAACTGGTTCTGCATCTGCTAATTCCATGTTTTGGCCAGATTGTACCGCTGTACAAGGGCGTGGAACCAAATGCACGATGCAGAGACAAACAAAGTATCAAAATAAAGTGTTTTAATGTAGACAGGTCATAACACACTGAATACATAAAGCAACAAAACAAAAACTACTAATACACTAATCTAACTATATGGACGATAACTCTATGGACAATGACAAAAGGATCTTACGCTGGAAGGCTTGGAACACACAAGACAATCTGGCAACGAGACAGGGGAAGACGAGAACTAAATATACTAGACAGACAACACCAGGTGAAGACAATTAGACAATCACAACCGTGGGAAAACAGACAAGGCAGGAAACGTACTTTAGACACATGAGGGTAGACAAGACTATCAAAATAAAACAGGAACCTATCTAAACACATAACATGAAACCTAAACTAGGGAACAATCTTAGCAGAGCCGTCTACGCACAACAATTACATTGTGTACATAACTGCTAATTGCTACATACATATTTTCTTTAGGAGCAGAACAAATCAAAGATCTCTGCATCTCGCAGACTGGCTCTCAAGGTATTATGTCTTTATGATAACTTCTATAAGTCTGATCCGTGCCACATAGTTAATCAACCTGATTTATTATACCTAATTTAGACCAAGCTGCTGAAAATGGCAGCTGGGATGTTGGAGAAGGAGAAGGAGGAAAAGAAGCAGGCGAGGGAAGCCACTCTGGCTGAGAGAGTCCCTCCACTCCAGCTGTCTGGTTTGTCCGTCCAGGACCTTCTGGTATGTGCAGGTCACTGCCGGTCAATCATTCTACAGTGAGTCCACATCAAGGAATTGTTCCATATGCATGCATTGCTCTGATGTTTATAGGTAACATGCATACAGTATGTTCATATGCAGTACGCACATTAGAAGAGAGGTGCCTCACTGTCTACATTTGACATTGTCTGCATGTAGCTGACATTCATTTTTAGAGAAACATTTAATAAATCATATTAATAGAAAACATATGATCTTAGACAAGGAATGGATACATTTGAAATACAACCATGACTGTCACAATTACCACACTAGTAATAAAATACACCATACTCTTGGTTTGATGTTTCATAAATGACTTTGTGTTGCATCAACACAGTTTTAAACTTTGACATTTGCAACTGCGCAACATACAAAGCCATTGAATGCTCGTCGTTAAAGGTTCAACACACATAATCTGATTCTCTCTCTGTCTGCAGGCTCTGTGCAAAGATCTGCACCGAAAGATCGACGTGGTAGATGAAGAGCGTTATGACGTTGATGCCAAAGTGGTCAAAAATACTAAGGAGGTACATATTTATTATTTTCATTGGACTTATATGTTGATTTAATCCTTGCTTCATGGATGTGTTAACAAATGAAACCGTTCTTTACAAATGAACAAGCTGCAGTATTATCAGTTTTATTATTTACTAGAAACATTTAGGGTTAATAGCCTTACTTAGTTTGTGTTTATGATCTATTGATAAATGTATTTTCATTGGGACTGATTGGATTTTTTAAGGTGTTCATTTTGTGTACCTGTCACTTACATTTGTCATTGTTTATTGCAGGTTGAACATCTTTCCATGAACATTATTGAGCTGAAGGGTAACATGAAGCGACCTGCTCTCAAGAGGGTGAAGATCTCAGCTGACCCCATGCTGGGAGCTCTGCTGGGCACTAAGGTCAAAGAGTCCATGGACTTTAAGGCCAACCTGAAGACCGTGAAGAAAGAGGAGGAGAAGGTAAGTGTGGAATCTTAAACATCTGATTGTTTCAAAGCTGGGTTGACTCCTAGGTTTAGATTAGGTTTGAATTATAACACAATGCTTTGGTATTTCTTAATTTATTGGGGCTATTCTTAAAGAGCACAGCTTCACTGAGACATATTTTCTTCTTATGAACAGAAAGATGAGGTCATTGACTGGCGTAAGAACGTGGAGGCCATGTCTGGTATGGAGGGCAGGAAGAAGCTGTTTGACGCTGGACAGTAGATTTAGATTTAAAAACGTTGCACAGTTTAGAACTTTAGGATATTAGGTTATTTGGTAACACTTTATATTAAGGTACACAAATTAACCATCAACTAGTTGTTAATTAACATGCATATTAGCAGTATATTTGCTTTTTATTAGTCATTATAAAACACTTATTAATGCCTTATAATACATGACCATATTCTACAAGTAATATACATTAGTTGAGAGTTTTTCCTCAATAACCCTCTAATTAGTGCTTATTTGTTGCAAGTAAGGAAGTTGTTTTACATGAGTTTTGGTCTTAATATGCTCTGCTCAATATGGGCTTAATAAGGCAGTAGTACCCCAAGAATAGTAATTCTCCCATAATAACACTTAAAGGTGGGGTAGGTAAGTTTGAGAAACCGGCTCGAGATACACTTTTTGTTATATTCCATGGAATGCTCTTAACATCCCGATGGCAATGAATATCTTAAGTGCTTTGACAAAAATTCCATAAAAAAATTTCATCTGTGGAAGCCGTAGTACTATAAAAAGCACGACCAATCATTTTAGCCGGCCCGGCTAAAATAACTGGATGGCCTACCTGCCTGTCAGCCTTCCACCTGTGCACAAACTTATCTTGTGCCCTCATTGGTCATGTGCGCGTTCGTGTGTGTTGGAGGAGGGGCTCTGTAAGGAAGTGGCAGATTTTTTCCGGCTGTGTATTTTCAAATTCTAGCGCACTCGAGCTGGTTTCTCCAAAATTACCTACCACACCTTTAACAAATATGATCTATTCTTATGTAACAAGATATGAAGTGTTAATTGTGTCTAAATAACTCAAAATTAAGTAGTTATAATATCTAAGAATATGTTTTGGGGTATTGACAGTTCAGCTACCAATAGCAAGGGTGATATTGACCTGTATGTTTCATATTTGCACATTTATATTGTTGCCTTACACTTACACTGTAAGGATTAGTAACATGTTGTGTTTATGCGATGTCATTTGGAGATGTTTAAACACAATGAGAAAATGCGTTAGCATTCACGCTAGCGTTAGCATTCACGCTAGCGTTAGCATCTATGGTTAGCATACATGGTAGCGTTAGCCATACTAGCCTGTATACATGCTTATTGCACAGCTAGCATTAGCTTTATTTACCTTGTTTACACTTAGCGGTCCTATGTGACAATCTGTGTATGTTACACTTGCATGTATGAGATCATTAACCTGTTAAGCCCCAAAGCCCCCTGAGCGCACTTTGGCACAGAACTCAAGATAAAAGATACCCTTATTACTTATCGTAGCTGCACATACAATATATCCGATTAAAGCTGAGGTTCCACAGATTATTTAGGTATACATATCATCACTGAGTGATCCGAACTCGCGATAGGGGAAGCAAACACAGACATCACAACACGTACCTTTACGTAGATCCTCTCACCGTTGCTGTCAATCTGATCAAAAGACTTGTTCAATGGCATTAAAACGACAAAAAACGCGGCTGAATCGGTTAATCCATAGGTTGATAATGTTTCTGTGTAATAACGTTTTTTAATTTATAATCCATAATTCAATTTTTATGTAAAAATCGGAGAGTAAAAGTTAGCTGCTAATGGTAGCCACCAGAGTTATCGCAGCTTCCGGTTTTGGCTATGTGTCAGTCTCACACACACACATTACCAAATAAGGAGTATGTGGGAGTTCCCCTCGATTCCATTGGATCTGACGGTTAGAAAGAGATGTCAATCAGCAAAATCGAGCAAGGGGGGCCAGAGATAGGTCAAATCCACCCAAATGACCCCAGAAGTGTTTTTTGTGTGCTAAATCTCTCTAAAAAGGTCAAATTTCACTTGTTTTGCATCAATCTTGATACAGGGTACTTATTATATGTTGTAGTTTGGATTCCTAAAGCTTTTAGTCTACCATTCCATCATTCAAGGGTGGTTTTCACTATAAGTAATTTTTTTTTTTTGGACGGACACAATAATTTAATTTGTTTTACTGTGTTCAATCTGAATTTACTTTAAAATAAAAACATCTATATTGATTCTGGCACTTCTACATCCAACTCACAGGTGTAACCTTGCTTTGAGAAAAAAGATTATTAATTTAACCCTTTTAGAAGTGAAGATATGGTCATTTGTTCTGGGAATGTCATTTTCGAGCCTGAAACCTGAAAAACAGGCTCGGGGCTTAACATAGTGCCTTGTAACTTCTTTTTTTATAGTTTCACTCCGTTTGAATGTCAGTGGACTACAAATAAAGGAGCATGGCTGCTCATTCCCTGGCTCTCAAAAGAGTTTGGCTGGCTGTTTAATCTATGTTCAACCATACTTGCCAACCCTGAGACCTCATAAATCGGGAGCATTTCAAAACCACCGCGGCCTTTCAGTTGCGCGCGCTACTAAAGAGACGCGCTACCATGTAAACCAAACAATGGTGATGCTGTATTAAAGTCAGAGTGGAAACAGTCCTCAGTAAATCTGATTTTGTCAGAAATCGGGAGAAATGCGGGAGAAATATGAACCCGGGAGGAAACCGGGAGGGGGTAATGAAATCGGGAGTTTCCCGCGAAAATCGGGAGGGTTGGCAAGTATGAGTACAATATAAAGAGAACAGTACATCTATTGTGTAAGTACATACAAGCAGGTCACACAGTATGATCAGTGATCACAAATACATAACATCTGTTCAAAATCTGTTTTTATTAAAAAGTACAGGCTGCATATGTGTTCTGCAGCATTTGATATTTAAGAAGTGTGTTTTATATTGAGTTATCTGTTTCATCCTTTCATAAATGTGAGGACCAAAATGGCGGTAGACCAAGGGCTGGTAAGGGTTTTATTGCTGTGGGGGAGCTGGACCAAGACCCCACTGTGGTCTCGGAATGTGATGGGGGATGTGTGTCGGTGCAGAGGCTGCAGAAATAGGAGACAGTGAGGGTCAGAGGTGTTTGTATGAGATGACTGGACCAGTTGTCCTTAAACTCCACCCCCTCCTGTATCATTTGGTATGAAAGCCTATCCAGCTTGCTGTTCTGTCTCTCTCTTCACGCGTCGCTGGGACAGGAGGTCTGGTGGCCTGTGGGCAGGAGCCAGGAGTAGGCCTAACTCCTGACATTACACATAATACGATATGATTGTGTATGGTAATGTATTTGATTGTATTGCATTGTATATTACCATTAAAGTGGATTATTGTTAAACGGTTAAGTGTATGCTCTGGATTCCCTTCATGTAAGATAACAGCTTGTAGGAACGCGAGGAGATTTAAGCCTAAATCTCCTAACAAATGGTGACCCGACGTTTCCGTGTAGACAGGGCTGTGGAACCAGGATTCAGAGTGTTTTTGAAGTTTGAATGGAGTATACAATGCATATTTTATACCATGTTAGGAAAGTTATATAAAACACGTGAACGTTGATCGTCAGGTATAGAGAGTCCTGCGTAACAAGAAATTAGAGCAGTTTGCGTGGATCTTCAGGTAGTTTAGTCCTGAAGTGACGAAGGAGCGGTGCAGTTCGTGAGTTTTGGGTGCAAGTCCCAGACGGCGAAACCTGGATGGTCGATATTTAAGATCGGTCCGCCGTTTATAACTGGGGGTAAAATAGCAGTCTGAGATCGAATAAGCGAAAGTATCAATGGACTGCTATTCTGTTAAATCCTTGGGAGAGAGCGCTAACGTCACCTACATTGTGACGAGACCGGCTCCCGTTTCCCTTGTCTGTAAAAATTAATTTGAAAGGCTGACGTAAACATAACGTTGATCGCAAGGTAGGCAGAGAGTCCTGCGTGACGACATATGTAACACGTTATCAGGCCGGACAAACTGTACGGGGAATAAATCTGTGTGATTTTTACCTAAATAACCTGTGTGAGCGATTGTCTGTGGTAATCAGGCATTCGCTCAGAAGAGTGAAGCTCATTTGTGCTCTGCTGCTGCCATCTAGTGGCTGAAAGGGGGGGAAGCACGTTAATTAAGTCAGATAAATAAAAGCGAAGTCAATATATTGCGTCAGAATAGTAAAGACAATTCTGAAATTCCAGGGAGTTATCGGGAGCAATGGGAACAGATTAAGAGATTGATTTTAAGTGGAATTAAAAAGGGGGATAAAGAAAAGGCTTGTATATTTAAATAAATAAGCTGTCTGTAGGTTGTCATTGTTGATTAGTAAAGACCTTGTTTTATGTTGGTAAATGTAATGGTACAAAAGACAGGGGTACTTATGCCCGTTTAGGTTTTCAATGTGCGCCATCACGTTAGAACAGGATTGGTGGCATTTTCAGTTCATTGCTTACTTCCACACGCCTTCCCCCTCCTTGTCTCTTTCACGACTATAGTTAATGCATTGGAACGATTGTCAAGTTGCCGTGTTTCTAGGAACACGGCTGTTCCGGAACGGCCTTTCAAAATAAAAGCCAAAGGCCGCTGTTCGCCAGAGATGCCTTCACAATAAAACAGTAATTACCTTAACAATATATTTAACTTATATTGCGTCTTTAAATATTGATTTTAATTCATTACAGATCTAACCTGCTTGTAACACAACTTTGATCAAAAATAATAGGATAAGCAAGTGGTTAAAGGGGGTTTCCTGTCTGGCTCATTTGATTTAGAACTGAAGTAAGGGAAAATAGTGTTTTATGAGTCATTCCTCATGGTTTCTGAAGATAAATCATCAGTTTGTCTGAACTTTGATATAGAGATAGGATCATGGTGGAGAAGGAAGACCTTTTTTTGGTTTCAAATAATTAAAGTAGAGTTTAAGGATGAAGTAAGCAGGACCTCAACTGGCCAAAAGACATTTTAAAGTTTAATATTCTTGGTTAGCAAACAAGACATCTGATTATTATGTCACACGTGATAATCTTGTTATAGAAACTAGCTTAAAATATTGGAGAAAATATGTAGATGTTCTTTCGTGGTGTGTGGAATATGTGATGCTGGAAACATGTACGTTTTTCAATGTATAGGAGAAAATGTTTTCCTGAAAGAGTTATGTTGGGTACATATGTAGCAATGGATGAAACAATTTTTAGAGTGAGTTTTTGTAATATCATTTGTAGACATCAATTAGGTTGTTTAGATGGCATTTGACAATTAAGACAGATAGTATGATTACAAAGAGTCAGAGTGGAAAGGGTTGGATTTATTTAACCTCAGTGTGCTAGATTTTTTATAGGTAATGCGTCCCGAGACCTGGACTCCCCCTCTGAGTTAGAAAAGGCTAAGATCCCGACCCTCCAAGCAGACAAAAGACCTAACCCAACAGGAAACTCCTCCTTCTCCATTGAACAGACAGAGAACCAGAGCTGAAACGACAACAACAAGACTGCAGCCAGAACTATCTCCGCCTGTGGCATCCAGAACCAAACAGCATGCTGACGGGCAGAAATCTACGCTCATCAGTCCCTCAGACAGGACCATGAAGTTCCAAGCTGAGCACAAAAGCAAAGTGTGGGAGATGAGAGCAGAATCTGCCCTCCATAAAAACAGCAGAGAGACTGTAAAGGAGGAGATGAAATGTAAAGCAGTGCAAGAACATTGGCATGAGGGTGCATGCAGATGTAACTGGGCCAATGGCTGACAGCGGATGAAGTTACAGCGGATGGACTGAAGAGAACACAGAATCAGAGGAGTTGGTATGGTCGATTAGAAGTGAGGAGGCCGGGGTCACGGCTTGAGAAAACCAGAGGAGGAGAAAAGGAAAACGGGAATGAGTGAGTTTGCACATAAACACACTTATTCACAAAACGCACATTTAAAGCATAAATACGTAAAGACAGAAAGATTTATTAAATTAAAAATAGCAGTAAACTATTAGAGTAAAATGAGAACACACTGAGGGTTCAGAATACAACCATATTCTTCAATCTTTTCATCAGGTTCACATAATATTCTTTGACATTTTTATTCACGTGTGAATAAAGTAGTGGGATAGTTTTGGGAACCACTCTATAAGACAAATCTTTATCTGTATGGATAATGTTAAAGGGCGAGCTGGTGCCAAGCCAGATATAGTATTCCAATCTAAATAATTGATTTCACCATTGTAGCATAGTTATTACCATGGGAAATATGAAATGACTTCTGTTTTTAAATCCTTGATAAAGGAGGGAGGAATGGTTGCATGTTCGGACATCCAGGGTTCCACACACTGCTAAAGAGTTTAACATTGTTTTTTAGGTGGACCAGAATGGATGACATGTGGTTGTTATACCATTGTTATCGTGAACTAAACATAAATAAGGACATAGTATCTGCTTGAAGATGAATGGATTTCATATCCTAGAGGGGATTAGTTATTGTGAAGACTCCACAAGGTATCTACTAATGTATTGTAAAGAACTTGAATTGACTTGATAAATAAGTAAGATAAGAAGATCTATGGACCATAAATTAGTCAATTGGTAAATAAAAATAGCGGAAAAGAGGGGGACTATTAAAGGGAAGTGGAAAATCAGTCTAATACACACAACAACAAAAAAAGGGGGGGAGCATGAAGGAAGTATGCACTGGATTTTTTATTCGTGTGTGAATTTGGTAGTGTTTTAATTTGTTACAGTATTGATCAGTTCAAAGGGAGAGTTTTAGTAACAGCTCTATAAGATCAGATAAATATTTATTTATATAGGTCATGTTGAAGGGAAAGCTGGTTCTAAACAAAATATAGTATTTCAATTTGAGGTACTGGTTTCATGTTCAGACACCCAGAGTTCCACGCACTGTGAAAGAGGGTAACATTGTTCTTTAAGTGCACCAGAATTGAAGATAAATTGATAGAATGAGTTATGGAATAAATAGCAGAGCTTTACAGATCCTAGTAATGTTTTGACACAAGATAGTGATGTACACATGTTTCTGAAATAGATCTATTAGTCATTTTAATACTAATTAGGTGTAAATGAATTGCAGTAATAGTAATAGTACAATAAGGAAGTGACATTTTTTTGGCTAGACACTTTTCAGGGAATGTGGGAAACAGCAAGGAGGGGTTGGAGATATCTTGAACATTATAGTTGTAATTGTGAATTAATAAATGATGGCGCTCCATATATACAGATTTGTATAGACGGAGGATGCTGGCCTGTGCTGGAACATCAAAGTCTCTGCAGAGCACGACACATGGCCAAAAAGACTGAGACCAACTGACCGACAGGGTAACTTGGGAAGGCACTGTCAATGACTGACTCTGCGGTGAACCTGACCAAACCTGACTTTACAACCTGACAGTGTGAGTGTGAGTGAGTGTATGTCTGCACCTGATCAGTGCAACTGCATGATTTAAAACGATGACTAATCAAGCATGTTTTGGACTAACACATTATTTTTGGGTGATAATAATGTGTGAAATGAGAGGTTTCCTAACATTGCACAAAAGGGGAAACCGTATCTAATCTGCTTCATGATGTTTCACTCCCACAGGAGGTGGCGGTTTGAAGAATGTGAAACTCAAACTATGACATTTGGAATTCTGTTTCTTTTAGGACTGAATGATGGAGAGAAACACTCTCAAGTGTTTACTGGGAAAAATGTTTGGTATTGTCTTATAATCCATTATGACCTGAAGGTTTTCTTCCCATACAGGTTTTTGTTTACACATGAGATAATGTGTAAAAAAGGGGGAGTGTAAACTTTACAATGTACATTTTTCATTTAGGGACTGAAAGGAACCGGCTGGCACAACTCGATTGTTCAATCTGACCATTGATTGACAGTTTTAGAATTGACCTGCTCCATATTTGGGGATAACACACTGTTTGGTGAATGTTGACATGTCTCTAGTATTGATTGAGTTATAGCAGGAAACACAGGTAGAGAATCAGTGGCCAAGGGGCTGCTGGGAGAGATGTAAGTCCAGAATGAAATACTGGAGAGGCTGACTGGTGAGTAATGTGTCAACTAATGTTTCAACAGGTATTAAAGTAACTAAGGTTTGAAATGTAGAAAGAACATATTTACAGTTAAAGTTAAAACATAGTAATGTAATGAGACACAATGTAATTTGGACAACATCATGTAACTAGTCTGGTAAAGAAGTAAAAGCCATAGACTTTATTGTTGAGGTCATTATGGGGATATACATTTAATCTAAATACATAATAGAAAGACATTTGAGGACAGTTTGTTGGAATTCTGTATTCATTTTTTCAGCGGGATAATATCTAAGCACTGACGGGTAGAAGCAGTATCACCAGGAAGCCATTCACTTTGTTAGTATCGTGATTTTGGTTGTTTTTGAAGCCATAAGATTAGTGTGTTTCTTTACCAGAAACATTAGCAGTTCAAATCATATTTTTAGATTTTTAATGGGATCTCAGGGATTTCATTTAAAAATAAATACAGATGCTTGTCAGAAATTCAGAGCTATTGAAATATGTTATTTAGTTTACCTAAAGATGTTGGGGTTCTTATTTAGTTGGCACAGTCCAAGTATTAAGATTCTGAAGCTGCACAATTAATTTAGAAAACCTGTGCACCGACGTCTGTTGTTTTAAGACACCCCACCAACAGGCTCCAAGTGGCCAGGCACTGGTGGGTCAAACAGCCGAGGGCCCCAGAGCCCGGAGCGTAGGCTTGAGGGATTGGTATCAGATTTCTCCACACAGGTTGTGGATGCCAAAAGGGGGACCCGAGACGCAGGAGGCTGACTGTCAACCCCAGGCTCTCCAGCCCCGACCGAGTGACCCAGAGGACATCCCGTGCCGTCCGCCTACAAGGAAAGGGGGACAACTGGTACCACTGTGCGGAGCCAGTGTGCGGCGGGGGAAAACACCTGCGAGGACCCTAGACGACATCAGGACGGATCGGGCTCTCATCAGGGAGGTCGACTCGGAGGCTGTCATCAGCGGATTGGAGGAGAAGGACCTCGAGGAGATCCATCATCCATCCAGCAGTCGTCCCAGGAGGCATCATCATCGGACCGGGGAAGGACCTCGAGGACATCCATCCAGCAGTCGTCCCAGGAGGCATCATCATCGGACCGGGGAAGGACGTCGAGGACATCCAGGCAGCAGACGACTTGGAAGCGGCTGGCAGTGGGCTGGGGGACTTGTCGAGCAGCAGAGGAGTCTACTTCTCTCTGATCAGTTCCACCCGTGAAGGGAAAGCCGCATCTCCCCCTCCCTATCAGCTGTCGTTGTGGGCTATTCCTTTGGGGGGGGGCGGGCAGGCGGGCTGATGATTCACCACCAGGAGACCGCTTCTTAGCACTCAGCTGCCCCCTCATGGTTCCTTCACTGCCATGGGAAGTGACGTTCTGTTCCTTCACGATTTCAAATATTTTGGATCTCAGTTTCTGATGATATTGGAGAGGAATGACAATAGTTATGTTTCAAGTGCCTTGTGTAAGTTGCACTCTTTTAGGAGAGTGCAAAAGAGGGATTGCAGCATCTGATATTTAAGAAGTGTGTTTTATATTGAGTTATCTGTTTCATCCTTTCATAAATGTGAGGACCAAAATGGCGGTAGACCAAGGGCTGGTAAGGGTTTTATTGCTGTGGGGGAGCTGGACCGAGACCCCACTGTGGTCTCGGAATGTGATGGGGGATGTGTGTCGGTGCAGAGGCTGCAGAAATAGGAGACAGTGAGGGTCAGAGGTGTTTGTATGAGATGACTGGACCAGTTGTCCTTAAACTCCACCCCCTCCTGTATCATTTGGTATGAAAGCCTATCCAGCTTGCTGTTCTGTCTCTCTCTTCACGCGTCGCTGGGACAGGAGGTCTGGTGGCCTGTGGGCAGGAGCCAGGAGTAGGCCTAACTCCTGACATTACACATAATACGATATGATTGTGTATGGTAATGTATTTGATTGTATTGCATTGTATATTACCATTAAAGTGGATTATTGTTAAACGGTTAAGTGTATGCTCTGGATTCCCTTCATGTAAGATAACAGCTTGTAGGAACGCGAGGAGATTTAAGCCTATATCTCCTAACAGTTCTCAGCCTTGGAGAAACTTGACATGTTTTGGTATGTCTCTGAACCTCTTTTTAGTAGTTCATTAATAAAACAGATATTTCAACGTGTGCCTACTTTGTTCATACCGTTGAGGTTACTTTCAGTAGTTGTGTGCTATAATGTATTTACAAAGTGTGAAGAGGAGGCCATTTTAGAATAGGGAACCTGTTCAGGTCAATTAGAGTCAAACTAGCATATTGGTTATGAACAAGACTTCACTTTAAAACAGGGAACATATTCTTAGATATAAATACCTAATTTTGAGTTATTGAGACAATTAACACTTATAGTTTCATGTCTTGTTACATAAGAATAGATCATATTTGCTAAGTGTTATTATGGGAGAATTACTATTCTTGTGGTACTACTGCCTTATTAGGCCCATATTGAGCAGAGCATATTAAGACCAAAACCCATGTATAACAACTTCCTTACTTGCAACAAATAACCACTAATTAGAGGGTTATTGAGGAAAAACTCAACTAATGGCTTAATACTTGTAGAATATGGTCATGTATTATAAGGCATTAATAAGTGTTTTATAATGACTAATAAAGAGCCAATATACTGCTAATACGCATGTTAATTAGCAACTAGTTGATGGTTAATTTGTGTACCTTAATATAAGGTGTTACCGGTTATTTACTTAAAGGGGACCTATCATGCAAAATGCACCTTTGTACGTCTTTTATACATGAATATGTGTCCCCGGTGTTCCAGGAAACTCACCAAGTGTCAGAAAACACAACCCTCTCTATTTTCCTCCTTCGCCAAATCTCTAAAAAAGGGGCTGCAACGGATCTGAAAAAAACGGATCCAGATTTCAACACTTTTCTACGTCACAGAGAAGTCCTCGGCTTATTGGTCAACTCTCCACCTATCAGGGGAATGAGCCACGGCCACGTGCATTGCCAAACCTCTCATTCGCATATAGGCTATCGGCAGGCTAAATCAACCCACATCTGTGTTTTTGCCTGCTCTTGCCAGGATGTCTAAGATAGTTAAACGTTGTGCTGTTGTTGGCTGCAAGACTCGGGACAGGGGACTGCATGCAATGCCATCAGTGGAAAAATAAATGAATCTGTGGCTAGACTTCATTTACAAGGGACATGTGCCATAAGACCACGGCAGATTTCTGTGTGTGTGTTCCAAACATGTTACGACGGACATGTTTATGAACTTGTCTCAAGTCCAACACGGATATGCCTCCAAAGTAATGCTAAACCCGGGATCAATACCAACCATCCGGGACCAGGCCAGCGAGGACACATCCAATTTTGAAGCTGTACGTTTTTATTTAACGGTGTTTTTGCTGATAAAGCTATCTCTAGCTTGTAGCATGTAGCATGTAGCTTCGCCGTATCAATGTCGCCTCAAACCCAAATAGTAATCGGTTAGGTGTTTATATATTTTTGTAGCATTTTATTTTGTACGCTCCGCAGTCTTTGCTTTGTCTTTTATTTGAATTATCAGGCATTTGCTAACATGTTCAGACATACTGCCGTAATGGCGATCTGTGTGAAGGCTGTAAAGCCACGCCCTAGGCGATAACACAAGTATTTATTCTCCTATTTATTAGTATTTTGTATCCTCTAAAATCATATTGAGTAAGTTATAATAACAAACGTAATCTTCTGTAGGCAAGTGCCGTTTTTTACAGCGTTATATGTAAAAGCTTTTGTGATTGTAGTCTGTAAGAACGATCAGATATCATCGATCTGTAAGCTAAGCTACGCTATGCTACGCTGATGAGACATGCCGTTTTTTCCAGCGTTATATGTAAAAGCTTTTGTGATTGTAGTCTGTAAGAACGATCTGTAAGCTAAGCTACGCTACGCTACGCTACGCTAATGAGACATGCCGTTTTTTGCAGCGTTATATGTAAAAGCTTTTGTGTGTTTACTTGTTTGCGCACATGAATATAAATGGGGGTGTGTTAGGATACAACACTGTGTATGTATGCGAGGGGACACACACACCACGAGTAAAACTGAGCTAAAGCCCCGTTGGTCTGTTGTTGTTGACAAGGCCTTACCTCTAGCAACAGGCTAATTAGTGGCTAGCACTCATTACAGTCAGTCTACTGAGCTCAGCCCATCTCCAACACATCATCTGTATTGAGTCAGAAACACAGCATGCACGTTACGGTTCAAAACTAACTCAGTTTGGAAAAGGCTAAGCAAAGAGCTTTGCTAAATAGAGAGTTTTGCTAAATAGAGAGTTTTAGCCCCATCTTTTGGGATTTCAGACTATATTTATCCAAATAGTATTTTCTCATCCTGAATACTAAGTTGAGATGATTTTGTTCTAACTATGTGTTCTTCTTTACAGGCCAGCACCTCACATACTTACTAATTAGTGACAATTTGTACATCCTTTGCTATTATTTACATTTTTTTTTATCATGGCGGAAATGAAAGTACCTGCACTACAATGAAAACGCTGAGCGTGCACAAGCCACTACATCCACTGGAAACCCTCTGTATAAACTGCAGTTCCCAAAGGCCAGGAAGGGAGAATGCAGAGCAAAACCAGTAAAGACTGACCCCACATTCCGTAAGTGTTTAAAATATTTATTATACAACTATTTACAAATATAAAATAAAAAAATTAGAAAGAAGTTTCAGTTTTTTACATGCATATACTAATCTAAACCACATTTTTTGTTGTATTTTTTTTTACCATTGCACAGCCCTACGTGGCCAACTTGATGGACCTCATCTTCGACCAAGTCTTTGTGGACCCTGCACCATTATGAGCGACCTGACAGGGAGGAGGTCATCGCCGGGTATGCTACACGGTTCAATTTGGCTGCCGTCTGAACCCAACATCGACATTTCACGGATCAGGAAACTCCCTGCGTATCCTGAGGACAACGCAGGCCGGAATCACCACTCTGATTCTGCGTCCAAGGAAGCCCCAGCACCAGCTCACAAAGCTTCTGTAAAAATATTTAGTGTCATTTATACAAAATACAAGTAGGCTACATTTAGTTTTTTTTTATGGGTTTTTTTAACCGTTGATTTTGACAATAAAGTTCCGAATTGATATCAAAATGTGTCGTGATTATTCATGTTTGTATGGGTAAAGAATATTCTGATTTCAAAAGCATAAGGTTGTGTGTGTGTGTGGACCTTTTTGTCGTACACATGGGTGTGTTATGCCATTGCTGTGTAGTATATAATATAATAGTACAATGACAGAATGAAAGATTGCATAAAGCCATATACACCAGTATTTATTTCCATGAACAATATTAGCATTCGTTTTACAATTTCAGTCAAAACAAACAAACCACTCACTGCTCTATTTGCCTCAACTGTAGTCCACCATGTTCAGCTCTGTAAATATTCAACGCATTCTGCAGGGAGAACACATTTAGGCACACAGGCTCCAATCCAGGATGGTCCACCATACAGGTTACAGAGTCCTCAAGTTACTGCATCCGTCTTGACACATTGTGATAAACATATATTGAATGACATGTGAAAAATGTATTTAAACAGACAACTTAGTAAAGCTGTCAAAAATGTTACCTGTGGTATCTCCATGCAGCACACATTCTCCGTTCAGAAGGCATCGTGGCGCAATTTGCACAAAGAAGTCAATAACTGAGCTTTTAAAAACACGTGACACTACACACATTGCTGACAACTGAGGTGTTGGAGTTATACTTTTTATCATCCTAAGTTATTCAACTTTCCAACGGTTGGTGCACGATGTTGGAAGAAAAGGACTGTAAACTATTAATAAACGCAATGAGGTCATTGTATATATGCTGAAAATATGAATGTCTCCCTTTATAAATATATATATATATATATATATATATATATCGCTGTTTTTGCGTTACAAACTGTACACATTGCATTCTTGCTAATTAGCCAAAATATGAACGGAATAAGGAGCAAGCATCGTAACAGAGTAAAATAAATAGGGACAACAGCTTGTCAGCTAACCATTCAGAAACGTCCTGCTGCAACCGAGATTTTTGCACCTCCACCAAAACCTCCGCTGCTTCAGGGTCAGTTTCTGGATCAAATTGATAATATGCTTGAACACATGCATTGCTCTGAGATGACATGTTTATTCGACACTCGTAATCACAGCAAGCATGGTAACGTGACTCTCGCCGGCTCATGCCTGCTCTTCTGCAGGGGGGCGTGGTCAGCTGCTGCTCAGAATTTTCAAAGACGGGCTTGGAATAGAGCGAAAATGAGCGAAACGAGGCATGTCTAAAAAATGATCTGTTTGGTATTTTGAAAAATAAAATGTATAAATATACCTTATATAGGTATGGTCATACACTATATCATTTAAATATAGCATGATAGGTCTCCTTTAACATACTGTAGGTCAACAGTGTATGTTTGAGTGTGTGTGCAGTATAGACTTCAGAGGAAGTGTGTGTGTACAGCATAGACTACAGGAAGTTGTATATTTTGGAGATAAGTTAGTAGCATTCTGTCATCATGTAGTTGAAATGAAAAATACCAGTTTTTGTGCTAAAAATAAATGCTTCTGATCAACAAAGAAAACTGGTGCCTGACTTTAACTTTTAAATATCTGCTTTATTATACAATTGATTGATTGGACAAAGAACAAATCTGGAACTGATTCTTTTGTGTTCTTTGCTGAATTTATTTTACACTTTTAGACGATGATTTAATTGAAAGGGTCAACTTATTGTTTCAGTTTTAATCATTATTTTTAGCAGTCGTTTTGTTCGGTGCAGTGAACTGAACTTTAGCTGCTCCGTGTTTACTCTACTGAGGAGTTTATTGCAGCCCTGAACCTGCAACCTTTTTTATTTTAGACGTTTACAGTTTCAAAATGTTACGTCTGCTTTGATTTACAAAGATGGTTTAACAACTTTGTTCTCAGCTGCTACTGTTGACAACTACCAAGCACCTATCTTCGGATTTGGGACTCACATCACATGCAATTTCAAGCCATTAAGTCACTGTTTCCATTGTTCAAACATTACATTTTCTCACTCTTTCACAAATAAACATAAATTACTTGAAAAACGAAATAAAGTTAACTTATCAAGGCAAATGGAGGATCAAATGTTAGAATCATGACCATTATTTCTGGAAAACTATAGATAATTTGTTGAAATACTTTATAGGTATAACAATAAACTCTCTGTAGACAAACTCTGAAATTTGTTTCACCAATTGGTCATTGTTTGCGTAAAAACAAAATTGCCTGCAAATGTCTCTAAATAAAAGGCAGTTTTTGTAATGAATAACAAAGCTAGCACGCAGTGAAGGTCATAAAGCATAAAACTCAAGTTAGAAGGACAGGAGATGTTGCGTGTGAATGCAGCATAAACTAGTGGATGCTGATTGATGCAATATGGGAAATGTAGGCTGTGACCCATCAGACCTGACCATTATTCTTCTAATTTGCCCTTCGTACGGAGGTGCAATATTAGATTACTTGAAAACTCCTCTTTGCAATTACTTCAAGGTTATATTTTAGAAAAGTATTTGACCCCAGGTTAGAACTATTTGTGTTTAATCGTTCTGTGCCCATATGTCCTTACGTGAGAGCATAAGTCGCAGCCCTTTGAACCATGTGACTCCCTGTTCCAACAATGACGCAGATTGAACTCTGGGCGGCTCAGTTTACAAACCATCAAGTCCTGACCAGCACCTGTCTGTGTTCCTCTGCTCGCCTAAATAAAACATGACTGATTTTTGGCTTTGTTTTTACCTCCAAGGTGGTCCTTTAATGTGTTATCGGAAACGCTGTCACACTATCTGTTTTATCTGCAGGATTATCATCGAGATATCTATAGAAAAATAATGCTATCAGTCAAAGTCAACTTAGTTTATTGTTTGTTTTGTCTTTTTTTTGGTTTACAGTATAATTTACATTTAAAATGTAACCATAACTGGACAAAAACTAAAATTACACTAAGATAAAGAGGCACAGATTTATTATGGCTGTATTATTTACAATATATAGTTTGTGGTGTACCGCAGTTACTTACTTAAACGTACTTATTGGATGCTGTAGTAAAAGTAATAAAATAGCTCCATTTCAATTGGTGCAAGGGGACAAATAGCAGTATCTAATTGATTTGCAATATTTAGATCTCCATTTTGTTGATTCATTTGAAAATTGGAAATGAACAAAGCAATATCATAGTTGATTTCGGCCGCAAAATGTCACAAAAAGACATGTGATATGGTCTTTAAAACAGTCTCAGTTAGGATGCCTATAGATGGACATCTTGAGGCGGTCAAGATCACACTTGGACAGAGCTGTTTGTTCTATTAATAAATTAGCACAACCACTTAGTGCTGAAACTCTACGCTGATTTCTTCCTTCTGTTTGACTCCTTAACAATGTTATCCAAATTTCCCAAAACTAGCCCCGGTCAAATGTGAATGATCAAATGTGACCCAGCATGCACTGTGACCCAGCATGCACTCAGAGGGTCCGTAATGTCTCTTTAAATTCTAACTGTCACTTCACTCAACAGGTGTTTTTATTTAACACAAGATACTCAAGTGTTTGAGTTTGATCACCTCCTTGTGATATTGTGGGGATGCTATGTGCGACACTAAATACCACTGTTGGTGGACAGAGAGGAGTCTATTTTTGTGGGCCATTCACACTAGGCAAGGACACTATAAATCTGATTTCTGGTAGTTTAGGAGTCCATTGCTGCCTCCCTCACACACACCTTTCTTCAGTGTGGAGGCCTAAGGAGTTGTTTCAGCTTCACTAAGGTACAGAGTTGCTTGTATGTTTTAGAATAAACTTGGTAGGCATGTGGACATCATCTGGGAATTGGGAGTAATTTCTCAGCATGCTGCGAGTTAAAACAATTAACTTGTAATAAGGAAAATCTTTTATTCAGATTATTGCTTGACTTGACTTTGTTGTATTACTGGAATTTTGTTGTAATTAACGTCAATTATAACATTGTCAGTTTGCATGCCTGTGGATTATCTGGCCATTCAACTTTTTTGCCACCTATGCAGAGACTCTTGTGAGTTATGCACGTCTACTGACCCGGCACACACTTTGAATGTCACACAAATGCTTTTACATTTTTGGAAGATGTATCCTAAACCGATGCATACTAAATCTGCACTGGACTTATAATTACATTAAGTTGTAACATGTTTTTTAGGGTGGTCCGTAGTGCCATGTACATTTTCAAATTCATTTATTTTAAGCTCCAACCAGCGACATTTGTTATGATAGTCAAGAAAACTCTCCTGGTGAATTTTATTCAGATTCCAACAACATTTACCCCTCCCTCATCAACCTTGAAGTTTAGCCTCATGTAGGGTGGTCCTTCAAATTGAAAGTCGGAAAGTCTAAGCTCCAACCGGCAGAATTCATTCCCGTTATAGGGACGGGTGGCGCAGTGGTCTGTGCGTTTGATCATCAGATCAAGGGGGCGTTGGGGAACTACAGTTCGAAACCCGCTCCCGCCCCACTGCGTCAGGCCGTTGTGTCCTTGGGCAAGACACTTCACCCGAATTTGCTCCTGTGGGTATTGTCCACAGTAGATGACCATTACATGTATGATCTGTATTTGTAAAGCGCTTTGAGAGTCATTGATAAAGCGCTATAATAAATATAAGGATTATTATTATTAGTCAAGAAAACTCTCCCGGTGAATTTTTTCCTCAATCTGACATTTACCCCTCCCTCATCAACCTGGGCTGCCACACCAGCAGCCACGGTGCTGCAACTGAGGCTAAACTTCAAGGTTAATGAGGGAGGGGTAAATGTTGTCAGATTGAGGAAAAAATTCACCAGGAGAGTTTTCTTGACTAATAGAATGAATTCTGCCGGTTGGAGCTTAGACTTTCCGACTTTCAATTTTAAGGATCACCCTAATGTTTCTACATTTGGAACAATAATCATTTCATCCTTGTGATTCTCTTTATTTGGATGAAGTATATTATTCTGGGTTATTACTTAGAAAGCTAAATGTAAATTATGACAGAAATACTGGTAGGTTTAGAAAAAGCACAACAATCGTAAACCAGCGCTGGGGCAACAGTAAATAACTCCAAAGGCCAGTGAATGTTTGGGGTGGGTGAAATACTTTGACAAGGGAGGTTAAAACAATCATCAATCTTTAGAAAACAGCTGACTTCACTCTGTAAGCATGATGGTTTAAAGTTATCAAAGTCACCGTTTTCACGTTCTGCAAAAATACTTATTTTCTTTTCCCTATTCTAGTGCGGGAAATAAAGACAATCATGGCTGAGTGAGTATAATTGCTTCTGGTGTATTTGATTGTGTTCATTGATAACCTTAGTATACTGTAAACTATGTTTTGATATGTAACTAAGTTGGCATATTTTTCTCTCTCTTTGTGAATGCTTCAACAGAGTGAGTATTCAATCTCTTTCCTTCAATCCCTATTTTTTGTTTTTCTATCTATAAATGCAATTTAAAAAAGATCATATGCAATTTGCTGTATGTATATTTATATGGAGTGTTTCTTGTGTCTGAATTATAGAAACACAAATCAAAGATCTCCTCCTCTCGAAGGCTGGGGTTGAAGGTACGTTTTTCTTTATTTGAGATGTAATATACACTATGTTAGATGCTTTATTAATTAGGATGACATTGACTTGAGACATTGGAGTGCATTACTTTGTATGCACTTTAAGAACAATAGTAATATAGCTTCTTCTTCTTCTTTTTTTTTTTTTTAATGTACTAAACTCGTAAAAACGTTGGATATTGAGGACTATGTTTTACTTGGTCAAGAGATCCCAATAAAAGTTATTTCCTTATTTTGATGTTTTGTTCTGAAGATCAGACTTCTGACAGTGGCAGCTCAGATGCTGCAGGACGAGACGGAGCAGAAGCTGAAGGAGAAAGAAGCGGCTCTGGCAGAAAGAGTTCCTCCTCTTAGCATGTCTGGTCAGTCTCTGCAAGAGCTTCAGGTATTTACCTTTATTCACATCATGCAACACAAACACTCTCTCTCACTTATCCAATTATTTCCATTTAAAGTGGACCTATCATGCTATATTTGAATAATATATTGTAGGGCCATACCTATATAAAACATGTCTGTGAAGTTTTTTTTTCAAAATACCAAACAGATCATGCATTTTAGCCATGCCTCATTTTGCTCTATTTGCTGTATTCCAGCCCTGTTTTTGCAAGGGCTGATTCTGTGGCAAATGAGCTGCAGCTGACCACGCCTCCCTCCTTTGCAGGGGGAAAGGAGCATCATGTTACCATGCTGTTAGCATGCTGTTAGCATGCTGTTACCATGCCACGGCAACCTCTCATTCCCCTGATAGGTGGAGAGTTGGCCATATAGGCGGAGCTCCTTGTTTCTGTCAGAGATATTTCAAATCTGTATCAGTCTGTATCAGATCCGTTGCAGCCCCGTTTTTAGAGATTTGGTTATGGAGGAAAAGAGAGAGGGTTGTGTTTTCTGACACTTGGTGAGTTCCCTGACACACCGGGGACACATATTCATGTATAAAAGACGTACTAAAGTGCATTTTGCATGATAGGTCCCCTTTAAGTTTATCATGATATTCTGACACCATTAGAGGGTGTGTTTTTCCTTTTCTTACAGGATTTTTGCAGAGACTTGCAGCACAAGATCGATGTTGTAGATGAGGAGTGGTACGATATCGGTCTCAAGGTGTCCAAAAATGAGAAAGAGGTGAGCATCTCGACTAAATATAAAGATAAAGTGATACAAGTGGACATGTATGTATAGTTTATTCATCCAGTAACTTTACTATGAACACAGGGTCACACCATACAACAGCTTTAAAGGTAGGGTAGGTAAGAATGGAGAAACCAGCTCGAGTGCGCTAGAATTTGAAAGTCCACAGCCGGACAATCTGCCCCTTCCTTACAGAGCCCCTCCTCCAACACACGAACGCGCACATGACCAATGAGGGCACGAGATAAGTTTGTGCACAGATGGAAGGCTGACAGGCAGGTAGGCCATCCAGTTATTTTAGCCGGGCCGGCTCAGATGATTGGTCGTGCTTTTTACAGCGCCACGACTTCCACAGATGCATTTTTTGTATGTATTTATTGTCAAAGCATTTAATTTATTCATTGCTATCGGAATGGTAAGAGCATTCCATGGAATATAACAAAAAGTGTTTCTGAAGTGAATTACCTACCCCACCTTTAAGTGAATAGCCACTGCCTCCGAGTGGCAGCACAGAGTCATAACAGAAACTAATGCTTAAAGCCTGATGTACTCTTATAGCATTCAACATACAGTATATAAATAAGGGTTAGATCATCTGCAGCAAGATTAGCTTTTTATCAAATATGTGGTATTGAGCGATCGGAGTTATTAATTGATTATTTGAACACACATATACAAACAAAATCTGAATAGTTTAGGACCCTAGAAACTCAAGATCCACGTATAAGCTTTTGACCACAACTTGTTTAATCTTATTCAACTGTATCGCCGGTGGAAGTCTGCAAGAGTTGTTTGATGGTTTGAGATTTGTCTAAATACATTTCAAGGCTGCTTCCAACTCTCAATTTTGGATAAATAACAAATAGACATATTGATAAGTCTCAGTGTTTATAAATCCATATATGGATGTGAAGAAGTGATCTGGTCGAAAATAACTTCCCTTTGGTTTCATGTAAATGAATCAATACTGTAGTAGTTTGGGTTAATTATTGACTCACAGTGGTGGAATGGCATCAGCACGTGACTTTTTCTGAATTGATCCCCTGAACAGATTGACAACATGAAACTGAAGATCACTGAGATCCAGAGTAAGTTCAAGAAGCCGACCCTGAGGAGAGTGAAGATCTCAGCTGAAGCCATGCTGAGCGTTCTGCTGGGCTCCAAACACAAGGAGACCATCGACTTCAAGGCCAGCCTCAAAACGGTCAAGAAGGAAGAGGAAAAGGTACGCCTGGCTTTTGCTTCAGGGTCATGGAAACCGTCAGGTTACAGCCCATTGGATTCAAATGATCTGTTTCCTCTTGCCTGTGTTTCATTTGTGATTTGTTATGATTCCAACAGAAGCATGTGTAAATAATCTGTTGCAGTGTTTAGTACAGGAATGTATTTATTATTCTTATATTTACAAGCAAATGTATTCTCCAACACGGTGTGTGTATTTGTGTTGTACAATATGGTTGCAAATACTTATGTTTTAATTACTCTCAAATCATCATTTTTTCACCCCACAGAAAGAGGAGGTGACTGACTGGCGTAAGAACGTGGACGCCATGTCTGGTATGGACGGCAGGAAGAAGATGTTTAACGCCGGCCAGTAGATTCTGTATCAATATTGGATCATGATCATTCAATGGATTGATGGATCATTACAGCCCTTTTTGTTTTAATAATTGCTTAACTTTGCTGACTGTCTTACCTTTATTATATTGATTGAGGAATTAAAAGTTGGACAACTACCCTTAAAACCAGGATGGACGTGCTCGTTTTAATATTATAGTTATAAAGGAGAGCAACTGTTTATCTAAAGCACATTTTAAGTTGAGGATTTAGGGAATAGTAAAACTGATTTCTTAGTCACTTACAGCTTTGCATTAGAGTTGTGCCTGTAGAATAGAGTATAGAGGAGAGTATATAGAATAGAAAGCCTTTATTGTCATTGTACAAAAAACGAGATTTGTAGTACAACGCTGTCACAAGTACAGACAAACAATAAAAACACGCCAGGGGGGAATAAATAGTTAAGAACAATGGCGTGAAAAGCTATGGGAATTTAAAAAAACGCATATAAGTAAAGTAATTGAAAGAGTATATCACTTGAGACTATAGGCTTGGTGGCCTGAGGTAGAAACTGTAGAACTGTAGTTCTCCTCTGTGGCCATGTGTTGGCAGCAGAACTCTTTAAACCATCTCTCAGACACTTGTAGAGCTACAGGATAATATATTGACTGTGGAGAGACATTGTTTGTAATAAACAACTGCTAGTTTGTTCTCTGCTGTGATATATGTATATCAAGCTGGTCAGACATTCAAAAATATATTGCCTATTAAATGCTGAAGATTAAACAGCATGATTGCAGTCTGTGTCTATGTTATTTGAGTGGGCATATGTGATATTAATGTTGGTTGATGTACTTGATACAAACATGAAACCAGCAATAAATAAAAAATATATCAATCCTGCCATTGTTTTTCTCAGCTAACCGATTTAAATGTATTTGGGAACAACTTCAATTTCTCAAACCTAACTTTGGCTCCTTTGACCTCCACCACCCGTCTTCCTTAACGAGGAGACCCCCGTCTCCTCTTCTCCTCCACATTAAGAAAGCATCACAGGAGGACATTCCCAAGACAGATTCACACCTCATACTTGTGAGATGTGAGGGATGCAGTGCAAGAATGGTGCGGACAGAGGGTCTATTTTAGTGAGCCACTCACATGGCCGCAGGAATCTATATATCTACCCTCTTTCTGCGCTTCTCCTCTCAGAAAAATACGCCTTTGAGTATCTGTCTCCTGCTAAGGTAAGGGGTTTTGTTTTGAAGTATTAGGCTTTTTATTGCAAATCAAAATCATATCAGTTTATTAGAAATGAGAAAAGAAAGTGTAATTTTTCAACTCCAAAACAGCTTGTTTGTTTGTCCACTTATAATTCCTTACAGCTGACTGTTTTCTTTCTAAAACTATCTCACTTTACAAACAATTCTTCTTACACTGGAGTCAAGGAGGAGAGTCTTTTTTGCTTAGATCAAAAAATCAGCTGGTTTAAGTTTTAAATAACTAATCACAGATTTATTATATGTATGTATGTCTTTGCAACCTTGTCACATTGATTATTATTTTGTCATTTCATTGTATTGAGCTGTACATTTAAGAATATGTTTGCTGTTAAAATACAGGGATATAAAATATTAAATAAAAACAACATGAATCAGGCCACTACTACCACCAACCATTATGGTCTTGATTGATGATTTGTCTGGTAATTATATTTTTGGCAATGTTTGAGAGAGTATTTTTGAAGGTGTCAGTTTGACCTCTTGACAATGTCATACATTGTTTGTGTCCTCTCCTATACAACTGCAACCTATAGGATGTCTTAATCCAATGTGTTGAATGTTGCTTTGGTTCTGTTAAAGTACCTTAGTTGAGCTTCATGTGTGTAAAATAGTCTTATTCCTTTCTTCTCTAGATACAATTAACAAGGGTAAACATACAACTGCAACCATGTCTGAAGGGTAAGTAGCTATGTCTTATGTACTTATCACTCAAATTATATAAAAAAAAGTTCAACGAGTGTAACAAATTGCACCTTTTCTCTTTCTCTTCTTGAAATACATCACCTTCTTAATTGGATAAGGGGTTCGGTAAGTTGATTTTACTATGAAAAAGTCATGTACCTTGACTATTTGTGGAATTGATTGACTTAACACTTGTATAATAAGGAAATACTGTAAAAATACAATATAATGAAACGTTTAAATATGAAGGGTAAAGTCAAATTCAACTCAGGCTGTAGTCAGTATTGCACAAAGTGTTATTGTGTTGGGTGTTGAATTGTAAAGAGACTAATTGTGCAAAACCTGCATGTACATAGAAACTGTGTGCTGCTTTATATTGAAATGTTTTCCAGAGATTTGATATGTATGACGTCTTTTTTTCCAGAAACCAAAGCCAAAGATCAGTGCATCTCGCAGACTGTTCTTGAAGGTAATGTATGGCAGTGTGAAAGCAAGGCTTCAACATATTCTCTGGTTGACTGAAGTGTAATTCTTTACATGTATGTACACCAGACCAAGCTGCTAAAGAAGGCCATGACGTTGCTGGAAAACGACATACAAATGAAAAAAGAGGAACGAGAGAGAGTCCTCTCTGAGAGAGTCCCACAACTGCAGCTGTCCAGCCTGTCTCTGCAGGATCTACAGGTAGCCTGCATTTATCATTGAGTCATTTCACTCCATATAATTACATATATTTGGGGAGTTTTGGATCGAAGTCAACAGTAAATTACTGTCTAAACACTTTGAGCAGATCGCTTTTTCCATATCGCCTTCAAATGTCTGGCAGGCGTTACCGCAGCATCCGGACAAAAACCACCAGATTCAGAGACAGTTTCATCCCATAGGCAATAAGACTGATAAACAACTGAACTGCTGAAACAACTTCCATAACATTCATCTGCTACTTAGTAATTATTTATCTATTTATCTAATATATCATTCCAATAGCTTGCATATAGACTCTTATCTCACTATTTCACTTTTTTTAAACTATTTTTGTTTTTGTATTTATTTTTTAATATTTACTTGCACTATATTTTTCTGTTTATCTGTATTATTGTGTTGCACTGTTGGAGAAGCCTGTGACGTAAGATTTTCATCGACATAACTACTCTGTAGCTATGTTCGTATGACAAATAAAGAACCTTGAACCTTGAACCCTAATGTTATCTATCCGCAAGCAGGTGCCCAATTACAATCAAGGTGAATGTTATGCGTTTTTGGAGCTCAAAGCATTTCAACTTATATTAAAAGAAAACCTCAACAGCAATGCCTCCTGCCAAGAACAATCTTTTTTTTTCAGAATAATCTTCAGACCTCAATGTCAACACTTTAAGGGCCAAGTCCTCAGATAAATTATAAATGTATAAATAAACATTCTACAACAATTTATATAAATTATTATGGCATGTTTTATAAATAATTTTGAGAGCATTTGCATATTGCAGAACTAAATAAAGTGTGGTGTACTGGAGAAGTGTTTTGCGATGTGTTTTTATTGTGATATGCTTAGAACAAATCCCTGCCCATACACCTGCTGCCCTGTCTTTGTGTTTGCATTGTTATTGTATCAGTGTTTCTATCAAGTCATACGGGCAAGTTATAAATTCAGGGAATTGTTACTTAAATGAGTGTAATACTTTATAGGCTTCTATCAACAGAATTTTTGTAAAGAGCTGCACCAGAAGATTGATGTGGTTGATGAAGAGCGGTACGACGTTAATTCTAAAGTGTCGAAATGTAGTATTGAGGTAAGTCATCTTTGTGAATTACTGCTTGAGTTCTGTCCTTTTTCACAAGCATACTGTATAAGACACACACATTGTTTGTCCCCAATATTTGAGGGTGTGTCTGTCATTTGTTTTGGGAAAAAGATACAGGACCTGTCTCAGAAGATCTTTGAGTTGAAGGGCAAGATGAAGAGGCCGGCCCTGAAGAGGGTGAGGGTCTCGGCTGACGCCATGCTGGGGGCTCTGCTGGGCTCTCGGGTCAAAGAGTCCGTGGACTTCAAGGCCGCCCTGAAGACTGTGAAGAAAGAGGAGGAGAAGGTAAGGGCTGCTGTTTCATTATATATTATAGTCAATATTACTATAACATCATCAGTTTCTATCTTACTTAATGTATCTAACTTGTACTGTTATTCTGTTATGCACTGGTAGTGTTACTTCTTATACACTTTAAGTTCACACTCTTGTGTTTTTATCCTTATGTTTTTGTAATTATTGAGCAATATCTGGCAAATAAATTCATTCAGGGCTTAATAAAGTTCTATTCTCTCTTCATTCACTGAGAATAGTCCACTCTGTCAGGGCTCGGGTTTTTTGTCCTGTTAAAACACATCACATATTAGATAACAAATATTATTTTACTTGCTAAAATAACAGTTTTAGCAAGGAAGCTACAGTATGAAATAATACTTCATCATTACACATCGATTGTAGTCCAGGCTGTAGGTTTTATTTTGACTTTAGAAACGACACATTTGATACAAAATAAAAATCTAATTAACACCAATTCTTAATATAAAGATAGAGCTGTGAAACTTGCTTAAAAAAGGTCAGAATTAGAAAGAGTGACAACGTCTTTAAAGCATGTGTAAATAATCTGTTGCAGTGTTTAGTACAGGAAATTATTTATTATTCTTATATTTACAAGCAAATGTATTCTCCAACACGGTGTGTGTATTTGTGTTGTACAATATGGTTGCAAATACTTGTGTTTTATTCACTTTCAAATCATCATTTTTTCACCCCACAGAAAGAGGAGGTGACTGACTGGCGTAAGAACGTGGACGCCATGTCTGGTATGGACGGCAGGAAGAAGATGTTTAACGCCGGGCAGTAGATTCTGTGGTGAATTTCTTTATGAAAATGTTTGCTGCTCTAAAATGGATGGAGCCCTGTGACTATTGTTAATTTATAACGACAGTGAATTACGTAAAGATCGGGTTGACAAGTAGGTTTTGGCACAGGTCATGAACATATCATAACTTTTGGCTGTTCAGTTCCCCTGTCCCCATGTGACTGGCTTGTTTATTGACCTCTGTTATATTCAACAATAAACCGGCCTAAATCATCTGCTAAATAATATGTGTCTTTTAAATCATGGCTTTAGATGACAACGTAAACACATTTGCTTGAATTTAATGATAGGGCGAGTTTTTGGTTCATGGAGTTA
This sequence comes from Pseudochaenichthys georgianus, assembly GCF_902827115.2. NCBI lineage: Eukaryota > Metazoa > Chordata > Actinopteri > Perciformes > Channichthyidae > Pseudochaenichthys > Pseudochaenichthys georgianus. Next base: position 34,024,043 of record NC_047508.1, read on the forward strand.
GATAAAGTAAGCATCGTGGAAAATGAATATGGCATTAAACTCATACAATTCACACGTCTTCTCTTCAATATGTCTATCAAGTAATACAATCTAATTGAGACTGCTCTAATGAGAAAAGTCATCTTTGTCTTAAACTGGAAATATGTTTAAGTATTGTCACACTTGTAGTATGAATCATTTAAGGGTCTGATGGTAAACTGTATATGATTTTAGCAAATTAGATTTAGAATTTCCTCATGTGGTTAAATGACCTATTAACATAACAGGTGCTGGTTTACACAAAACGTATTAGATGTAATCAGAAATACAGTTGGGAAACTACTTCTGATGTTATATGGGAGTTCATCCCTGTAACCCAATTCTGTATTATGGGACATTGTACGGTGGCTGAGAAGTGCAATCGACAATTACAAAGTGTGAAACACTTTAACAAAGCTTGAGACAAATTTATATTTTCTAAAACAAATTTACATTAGCGAAACACTTTTACCAAAGAAAAAACAATTTAACAAGATGCGAAACACTTTTACAAAGCTAGAGACAAATTTACATTTTATTAAAAAAAATTTAATTTTATAAAAACAAAATTACAAGTGTTGAAACACTTTAACATTTGCCGAAACACTTTAACAAACTAGATAATCAAAGCGGAAAGGGAATGCCCATCATACCAGAAGTGACATGCAAGTGATTGACAAACTTAAATTTGTTTTGGCTGATAGACGGCACGAGTGTGTTTATGGTCGTTAAACATGTTTTGTCCGTTCTGTGGAAACCACCTGGGCCAAGTGACATTACATTATTACATTACATTGCATTTAGCTGATGCTTTTATCCAAAGCGACTTACTGTACAATAAGTGCGTTCGACCAACAAAATACAAACTTGAAGAAAACAGAATCATATAAGTACATCAGGTTTCATAGAGCTAAAATATTTCAAGTGCTACTCAACTGGCTTTAGGTAAGCCAGTCCTTTATTAGTATATAAGTGCTTTGTTAATAGTTCTATCGCTCGAAGTGGAGTCGAAAGAGATGAGTTTTCAGTCTGCGCCGGAAGGTGTGTAAGCTTTCTGCTGTCCTGAGCTCATTCCACCATTTTGGAGCCATGATAGCAAACCCACGTGTTTTTGCTGATGGGAACTTGGGTCCCCCTCGCAGTGCGGGTGCAGCGAGCTGTTTGGCCGATGCCGAGCGGAGTGCACGTGCTGGGGTGTACAGTTTAACCATGTCCTGGATGTAGGAAGGGCCAGATCCATTCGCAGCATGGTACGCAAGTACCAGTGTCTTGAAGTGGATTCTAGCAGTTACCGGAACCCAGTGAAGGGAGCAGAGGAGCGGTGTGGTGTGAGAGAATTTAGGAAGGTTGAAGACCAGACGAGCCAATGCATTCTGGATGAGCTGCAGAGGTTGGATGGCACATTCAGGTAGACCAGCCAAGAGGGAGTTGCAGTAGTCTAGGCGTGAGATGACGAGAGCCTGGACCAGAACCTGCGTCGCTTTCTGGGTCAGCTGGGGACGTATCCTCCTGATGTTGTAAAGAGTGTATCTGCAGCAGCAGGTTGTTGCAGCGATGTTTGCAGTGAAGGACAGTTTGTTACCTAGGGTCACACCCAGATTCCTTGCAGTTTGAGTCGGGGAAACAATAGAGGTGCCAATGTTGATAGTCAGGTCAAGAGTGGGACAATCTTTTCCCGGAAGAAAAAGCGGTTCATTCTTGTCAAGGTTGAGCTTGAGGTGGTGAGCAGACATCCACCGAGAGACAAGCAGAGATGCGTGCGACGACCTGGGTCTCTGAGCGGGGAAAGGACAGAATTAATTCGGTGTCGTCAGCGTAGCAGTGGTATGAAAAACCATGCGGGCTAATGACAGATCTGAGCGAGTTTGTGTACAGGGAGAAGAGGAGGGAGCCGAGAACAGAGCCCTGAGGGACCCCTGTAGTTAATTGACAAGGGTCGGACTCCGACCCTCTCCAAGTTACCCTGTAGGTGCGGTCTTTGAGGTATGAGGTGAGGAGGGAAAGTGCAGAGCCTGAAACTCCAAGTTTTTGGAGAGTGCGAAGGAGGATCTGATGATTCACCGTGTCGAATGCAGCAGACAGGTCCAGAAGGATGATGACAGAGGAGAGGGAGGCTGCTTTCATAGTTTTGCTCATCACAATATACTTTCTTGTGCGCACTAGTCTAATGAAGGTAAACACATCGAAGGCTGTGTGTAAAAGGCACAGCTCCACTTCCTACTTGGCGAACCTGTAACTTTCTTGTGTGCACGAGAAAGTTACAGGTTCGCCAAGTAGGAAGTGCCTTCGATGTGTTTACCTTCATTAGACAGCTAAAGATCAACTGCAGGCTGCTTCGTTTTAAACACATACACATCAAACTGCCCGATTATTCCCCCTATTACTCGTTTTATGAAGGAGATGTGAGGTCCACAAGGCGCATGACGTGTGTGTTTGTGCTCTGCTCAGCTCCGCTCTGTGTGTGTGTGTTCGGTGTGTTTGTGAATGTCCGACACCGGCATTTGTTTTCAAATTACCATGAACAGTAATTTACACACATCTGGCCAACTCCATAGGTATATGTGTGTTCCCAAATGAAATAAATGTGTTTAATCTTAACCTCGATGTAGTGCTCAGTACTGTCGGAGTGCAGGGGAACACTGCGGTCAACTCAGCCGTCTCTTGCGTTTGCTGGTCAACTCAGCAGCTCACCATTTGTGAGTGTGCGATTAATCGCGCCTAAACGGTAATTGGCCGAGAAGCGGCACTGATGCTAGTACAAGAGTAAAATAATGCATGTTTTTGTGCTATATTTGCGATAAAAATACGTTTTACCTTAAGTTCTTAATAAAACTGACACTGTTGGACTCTGTACTTGTTTGACTGCTACCAACAATAAAATGAAGTACTTTTACAGTGTACTTTTTCAGTTATTCTCTGTCAAACTCCCCTCCTGAGAACAAATTCAAGCCACTTCTGCTATATTTGATGAGGGATAAAAAGATTTTTAGCCCTAAGTTCTTAATAAAATTGGTACTGTTGGACTCAGTACTTGTTAGACTACCAAAATATAATGAAGTACTTTTACCGTGTACTTTTTGAGTAATACTCTGTCAAACTCCCCCCCTGAGTACAATCATTCATGTATGTTGCTATATTTGTTGAGGGATACAATTATTTGTTACCATAAGTTCTACATGAAATTGATACTGTTGGACTCAGTAGGCCTACTTGGACTACTAGCACAAGTATAATCAAGTATGTTTACTCTGTACTTTGAGTAACACTTGGTTAAACTCCTGTCCTGAGTACAATAATTCATAGTTCATATACAATACACGAATTATTGTACTCGGGACGGGAGTTTGACCGAGTATTAATCAAAAAGTATACAGTAAAAGTACTTGATTGTACTTATGCTAGTAGCTAGTAGTACTGAGTCCAACATCAATTTCATGTGGAACTTTTTGCAAAAAATCATTTTATCCCTCATCAAATATACCAGAATACATGAATTATTGTACTTAGGACGGGGGTTTGAGTATTACTCAAAAAGTACACAGTAAAAGTACCTCATTGTATTTGTGGTAGTAGTCTAACAAGTACTGAGTCCAACAGTACCAATTTTATTAAGAACTTATGGTACAAATTATTTGTATCTCAAATCAAGCAGAAAAAACATGCATTATTTTATTCTTGTCCTAGCGTCAGTACCGCTTCTCGGCGATTACCGTAAAGGCGCGATTAAAGGTGGGGTAGGTCATTTTGGAGAAACCAGCTCGAGTGCGCTCGAATTTGAAAATACACTGCCGGAATCTGTTAATAAATCCTTACAGAGCCCCTCCTCCAACGAACGCGCACATGACCAATGAGGGCACGAGATAAGTTTGTGCACAGAAGGAAGGCTGACAGGCAGGTAGGCCATCCAGTTTTAGCCGGGCCGGCTAAAATGATTGGTCGTGCTTTTTACAGTAGGTACTACGGCTTCCACAGATGACATTTTTTTATGGATGTTTTGTCATTGCTATCGGGATGTTAAGAGCATTCCATGGAATATAACAAAAAGCGTATCTCGAGCCGGTTTCTCAAACTTACGCACTCAAAAATGAAGAGCTGCTGATTTGACCAAGCAAACGCGAGAGACGGCTGAGTTGTCCGCATTACCGGAACGGACGACAGTATCTTAAAATCTTATGAAAATAAATGCGAGTGTCACACACACACGCCCGCCCTGGTGACCGGACATCTCCTTCATAAAACGAATAATAAGGATTATAATCGGGCAGTTCGATGTGTGTGTAGGTGTGTGTATGTGTAAAGAGTTTTGCGTGGTCAAAACGAAGCAGCCTGCAGTCGCTCTTTAGCTGTCTAAACCTATGGTCTAAACACAGCGAAGGCTGTGTGTAAAAGGGACAGCTCCACTTCCTACTTGGCGAACCTGTAACTTTCTCGTGCACACGAGAAAGTATATCGTGATGAGCAAGACCATGTCACTTGGCCCAGGTGGTTTCCACAGAACTGACAAAACATGTTTAACGACCATAAACACACTCGTACCGTCCATAGGTACCGGGCGGTCTATCAGCCAAAACAAACTTAAGTTTGTGTCAATCACTTGCATGTCACTTGTTAAAGTGTTTCGGAAAATATTAAAGTGTTTCGACACTTGTACATTTGTTTTATAGAATATAATTTTATTTTTATCAAATCTAAATGTGTCTCTAGCTTTGTAAAAGTGTTGTGCATCTTGTTAATTTGTTTTTGTTAATGTTACATTGTTTTTTCTTTGTTAAAAGTGTTTCGCTAATGTAATTTTGTTTTATAAAATGTAAATTTGTCTCAAGCTTTGTTAAAGTGTTTCACACTTTGTAATTGTCGATTGCCCTTCTCAGCCACCGTACATGGTTTAGTCACAAACAAATCACTGAGAAAAATGAATATTAGTAGCCTTTAAATAATAGGAAAATATGGCCCCAATTGCGTAACTGTCAAGGAAACAGAACGGTGTATAAAGTTCTTGTTTGAGTGAACAACAATGTGGCAGTTTCACATTTACCCAAAATAGTCGTAAAACAACTCAAACAAAAGTCTAGTGTTTGTCCACACACCGAGATCATTTTAGGCGGGTATAAGCTCTGGCTGAAACAAAGTTAACTTAAACTACTGCCTTTCTCTTACACACACACCATACATCCTCTCCTAACTTCGAACCAAACAACAAAACATCAACAGTTAGCTAAACAGTACAGTACCTCATAAATTCACCCATGTTTAACGGTCACTCCCCCTTATTTCCCTCCTTCCTCAACGACGTGCTTGGCCGTTATTGCCACCACTCCTAATATGGGCATAGCATTTGACAAAAGTACCACCCACTTTTGATCTGTGCCATTCTGATTGGGGGAGAGGAGTATCAATCATCCACTGGAACAAATGCTGTACATGGCCGGCCAAACATTGTCAACAACTGAACTAGCCACTTTTAGGTCGGATTTGAAGCCCACACAGGGTAAGATTACATTTTCACAATATTATGATCGTTCGAGACGTCACATTAAGTAGTTTTGTTCATTACATGTTTGTCTTGTCCCTAACTCGGACTGAGCGACCATGAAATACTGTATTAGCAACACGTCCATCCATCCTTTCAGGCTTGCTAATAAGCTTTGCAGAATCCGATGCAATATGTGCATACAGTAGTGAGATAACGTTATCATTCATTCATTTATTTATTATTATGTTGTGTACAGCCTTTCAATAAAGCTAGGGATAGCTACTGTAAGGTTAGCTATCTGCCTTTAGCCTGTTACCCTTTTAAGACAACCTCTAACCTTTTGCTCGCACTGCCTCTAAAGTACCTTCTGCTGGTTTCATATTAGACACACAGACCTGTGACTTTATGTGAGGTTAGCTGGAGATTTGATGTATTATATTAATACATTTACACTTGTGTTATCACCAACTGCAAAACTGTTTTGATAATGTGTTACTGAATGTGTGCAGGCTTCTGCTGGAGGTGCTTCGGATGTCCAAGTACAAACTGTTTCTGCTGAGGCATGGGGAGGGGGCCTGGAACAAAGAGAACCGGTTCTGCAGCTGGGTTGACCAGAAGCTGAGCGAGGATGGGCTGAAGGAGGCCCAGGACTGTGGCAGGCTGCTGAAGGAACAGGGCTACAAGTTCGACTTAGTATTCACCTCCCTACTCAGCCGCTCCATCCAGACAGCATGGCTTGTTCTGGAGGCTATGGGTCATGAGTGGGTTCCTGTGATCAAGTCCTGGAGACTGAATGAGCGGCACTATGGTTCCCTCATTGGCCTGAACCGGGCGGAGATGGCTAAAGAACATGGAGAGGAACAGGTGAAGGTATGGAGAAGAAGCTACAACGTCACTCCACCTCCAATTGAGGAATCCCACCCTTACTTCCTGGAAATCTACAATGACCGCAGATACACCACTTGTGATGTGCCAAAGGAGAACCTTCCCAGGGCAGAAAGCCTGAAGGAGGTGTTGGACCGGCTGCTTCCATACTGGGACAGCACTGTGGTGCCAGAGATAAAGCAAGGCAGGACTGTGCTCATTTCTGCTCATGGAAACAGCTGCAGGGCTCTGCTGAAACACCTGGAAGGTATGCTACTATTATAAACAATGCTCTCTCAGCGTTTGTGTTGAGTGTGTGCAGTGAATGCATTTAGTTGAATTCCACAACAGTTTCTGGACTCTACAGGCTGCCTTTTTTTAGTTGTCGCTCATTGAATTGTGAAGGGACTTCAATTCCCCAAATGGAAATTTGAACTTGTGTAAAAAGGCCAGTGAGTTTATGTTACATTTGGCTGTGGCTATTAAGTCCATGCTGACCTTTTACCACACCCATAAGCCACTGAGGCTACAGTACACTCCTTACTTTACTCACATTGACTTTTACTTACTTGTACAGGATATGTATACAAGCTGGAATTGTGCTTTCTTTCATCTGGTAAAGATATCTGGTAACATGGTTTTATTACGGCTTTAATTCATTATTGGCCAGGCATGGGAAGATATAAAAATGTAATTTCACAGTTATCTGGCTGAATTAATTACATTTCACAATCATCCCCTTGATCATCAAATTATTAAAAACTTTTTTTTTGGCACTAAAATACAATCAAATACCGTTACCTTAGATTTAGTTAAGAAACAAATATTTCTTATTGCATTACACATGTGAAACATTGTGTATATAAAGTATAGGGTCTCTATGCATTTAAAGTATAAATACATTGAATTAATAGCAACATGTTGTAAATCTGTTCTTTCTTACATGCAAATCTTTGTATTTCTTAAATTATATTCAATTTGTAACTAATTTTTTAGGCTTCAATGATTGCTTTTTAGAGAGCTTTTGCAGTCATTTTGATATTTCAGATTATCTGACAATGGAAAATCACAACAATTGATTATACCATCCAAAGTTTTGACTTGTTTTTCTAGTGTGATATTAATATTCTTCTTCTTACTTCAACAGGTATATCAGATAAAGATATTGCCAGCGTAACTTTACCTACTGGTATACCTGTGCTGCTCGAGCTGGATGAAAACCTGAAGGCTGTGAAACCTCGACAGCTGCTGGGAGATCAAGTGAAGATTCAGGCGGCAATTAAAAAGGTGGAGGACCAGGGGAAAGCTATACCGTCAACTTGAATGCACTGAACTGGCTGCAGCTCTGTTCTGCTCGCCTGTGTGCACTCCTAGGTCAACAGGTACTGTGAAAAGACTAAAATAATAATAATATAACATCAGACAATAACAAAAACAACTTTCAAAGGATAGGTGTGAAAATGCTGTACGTGTAATAGTGGCCTGATCTGGGTACAGAAAATGTGTCACAGGTACGACAGGTACGACAGGAGCAGGAGGAAGTACTGTACTGTGTACTGTAAATGCTTTGATGCCGAGTTGTATTGTGTGTGTACACACTGAATTTAAGCTAGATGTTCCTATGCCTGTATATTGTCCCTGAAGAGGTTATTTATTTATTTGCTTATTGATCTTACCATAAAGATTAATAGTAATTTAGTGAAGCTGAAAAACTTGAACTATATCATATCCAGAAAAATGACTTTCTAAAAAATGCCTTTCTGTTACATTGATAAGCTTTAGGGACATTGACTTGCATTAAAACATTTGCCTTCAGTATTAATGTAATGTTAAGAATCAGCTATTGTTCGACACAACTTCTTTTAATAAGGAGATCATACAGGTCTTCTGTTGATATAAGATTTAAAGCACTCTGTTGCCAGATATGACCTCATAGAAATTGAAAGCCAGTATCTTATTTCAAAGATTTTGGTTAAAGTGAGCCACAGGAATGCTGAAAATATGCAAAACCACTGAAATCCATTACTATCCCCCGCATATGAGTTACTTATATTTTTAACTTGCCTACACAGTAAGTTTAAGCTACACAGCTCAAGTTGTTTTACTTTGAGGGTTTATAAAGTACAGAAAATAGGCTGAGTTGAAATCACTGGTGCTATTTGGTGTGAAAACTGGAATATGCTTTAGGATTTTTAAATGAATGAATCCCCTTCCAGATTAAATGCAACAAATGTGAATGGTGAGTAGCATTTGTTTGGATACATTTTAAAGATTTGTAATTGTTATATACAGGCACTATTTTGGTTTTAACTTTCAATTATAACTTATTATAATACATTGATGTTCTAATGTGATCTTAACATGTGAAAAACGTTACAAACCCCTCTTGAGTCTGCACATTGTGTTTTATAACATAATATCATTTTTGTCATCTCATGTTACGATGCTACTTCCTTGTTTTGTATCGTGTCTCGTGTCTGTATGGGAAATGCACTGTGCATCACTTCTGTTTTTCTTTTCCTGTTATTTTTTGTCTGTAAGGTCAACATGGGAGAAGAGATGCGAACATACATTTGTAGATACTAAAAGGATAAAACATGTTATATTTGTAATTTCATGTAAGACAATTGAACGTCTTCCCCGCTGTTCACACCTTACCATGTGAAATTGAAATAAAAGGGAATTCCAATTTTCCTAAAAAGATTATTGTCTCATTTATAAGCTTAATTTGTATCAGATGGTTTTTGCTTACTCACCAGGAAGGTGTGTTAAATGTTTCACTGACATATACAGTAAGTTGTGTTAGGAGCAATGACATAAATTAGAAAACAAACAACCATGCTGTTTGGGAAGATACAGATATGCCTGCAATTTGCATTGTGGTCGCCTTGTGCCCACTGGAAACAATAAACAGCTGAGTCTGAGGAGTGGCTCCTTATTTCTTAACCATTTCTATAATTTGGCCAAACCAATATTGATGAGCCAGGAAGAAACCCTCTAATTGCATGGAAAAGTTCTTCGATGAACACCGAGATCACCACGATTCTCATTCCCATCTGTCTATCTTTCCTGAATTTCCCCAAGGCAATAAATAAAGTTCCATCTACAGTACTGTTGAGGCGATGATGTATCCTGATGGACATTAAATGTTGTATTCACATTTCTTAGCAAACCTGCATACACACCAGCAAGGAGGACTAATGAACATCAGCAAGACTAAGGAGCTGGTGGTGGACTTCAGACGGAGCAGGAAGAGGCCTCTGACCCCCATCACCATCAGGGGGAAGGATGTGGAGGTGGTGAACAGCTACAAGTTCCTGGGAGTGCACTTAAACCATAAACTGGACTGGTCAGACAACACTGATGCTCTCTTCAGGAAGGGACAGAGTAAGCTGTTCTTCCTGAGGAGGCTCAGGTCGTTCAACGTGTGCACGAGGCTGCTGCAGATGTTCTACCAGTCTGTGGTGGCCAGTGTGCTCTTCTTTGCTGGGGTGGAAACACAAACACTAGGGACACTGGCAGGCTGAACAGGCTCGTGAGGAAGGCTAGCTCTGTAGTTGGAGTACAACAGGACAATCTGGAGGAGGTGGCAGAGGGGAGGACGAGGAGGAAGCTCGACAGCATCCTAGAGAACCCCTCCCACCCACTCCACGCAGAGCTAGTGAAGATGAAGAGTACGTTCAGCCACAGACTCATCCGTCCACGACAACGCACCAAGCGCCTCGGACAGTCCTTTGTGCCTGTAGCCATCCGGCTGCACAACAAGGGGTTAATGATGAAAAAGAAATACAATTAAATCACTGGACATAAATATACACTGTTTCCACAACCCATGCTAACATATTATTAGTAATAGACCAAAAAGGTAGATAGATATGTCACTATGTGTACAGATGTCCATTTTCACTTTTCACTTGTCACTTTAACTTATTCCGTACTTTATAACTTAGATGACCAAATATGTACATATGCTGACAGTTATTTTACAGTTATTTTACTCTTATTTTTACTCATCTCCTATTTTATAGTCTTTTATTATTATTATCATTTTAATTTTTTCTTGATTTTATTTATTTTTGATTTTATTAATCTGTGTGAATCTTTGCTGTCCTGTTTTTTCACGCTTACCCTGTTGCTGCTTTGTACAACTGAATTTCCCCTCGGGGATTAATAAAGGTTCATCTTATCATCTTATCTTATCTTGAATAGCTTTGACATTGAGAAGGATTTTATATATTAAGGACAATGTTGTCAATGATTCTGAAAACCTGTGAGGTATATGCAGTTATTTAGTGCTGCAGATGTTTATGTCCAATCTTTACTTGTCTCTGGCAATTTGTCAGCAGTAGCAAGAAAAACAACAACGCAGGGCAAGAAGTATATATACGACAAAAGGCTCCACAGACATGCACATCATAAAACCCAAAGACTGTATATTATAAAACCACATAAATATAAGAGTCAAATGTAGAAAAGAAACCCCCAAACACAACGTTTATAATTATGTCAAAAAGACTAAGATCAAATAATCAGATTCAGTCAATTGTGTATAAATGAGAGGAATCATTATCATTACATTTTAAAGACATCCCTTAAATGAAACTGTGTACATTCCCCCACGCGCACACACACACACGCGCACGTGCACACACACACACACACACACACACACACACACACACACACACACACACACACACACATACACACCAGCCCCCGGTGCAGCTGCAGCAGGCGGAGCTGCATGCTGTGCTTATAAACCTCTGGCTGCTCTGCCTCAGCTGATTTCCAGCGAGAACAGTCCCTTCGGTCGATCAACCTGGTAAGTGTGATGATGATAATGTGTGATGCAGAAAAAGAGAGTTCATTTTGTTTACTTTGAGTGCCTAACGAATCAGAGATATGTGATGAGAGTTGTGCAGACTAAAATCTTGACGAGGGAAGTGCATGGCTTGTTAACGACTTTTAAATGTAACTAGCTGGATTATATCAGGAACAGCTGCTCTGAATAAACCTGACAATAAGGAAGGGAACCACTGGGAAACATATTTGACATGGGATTTAAGCTTGATTCAAAGGAAACTCAAGTTGACCTAAGCAGTAAGTAAATAATTCATAACATCTACATATTGTGAATCTCAAATACATACATCTATTGGAGATCAATTAGAGATGTTAAAGGACTAAAGACAATGTTGAAATGTCTCCTTTATTCAAATGTGTGCACTGGCTCGAGAAACGTCACCATCAGTCATAGAAACAGCTGGCATCATGGCATGCACATGTTTGTTTGCTGAAAATAGCTATAAACACTGAAGACAAAGCTGTCAATAGTTTTTTTCTTGTATAGTTTACCAAAAATACTGTCCCATGAGAACATTGCAACTGTTCTTTGGATTTAACTCTTTTAACCAAACATTCACAGTCTGGTGCAAAAAATGCCAAACTTGATTGATTGCAATAATAGAAATAAATGGAGTGGCGTTCAGCTCCTTCGTCAAGAGATTCTTGGGAAATATAAAGCTAGCATCAGTGAGTATATCTCTGAAGAGAGATCAGAATTGGAGGACTGTGTAAACTGAAATATGTTCATGCATTTTGTTGGCATATACCTCTGCAATCTGTATCCTTGAGGCTCAGCATGTGTATCTGCTCTGTCCAACACAGCAGTAAATACTATAATTTGACCTTCTGATCTCCAGTTTTCTGTTACTCAAACATTGAGCAGACCTCTGGTTGTGGAAAGCTGTTTGGCGTGGTCGACATGCCAAGTCAGACTCCTATTCCTTAGATGGTATTGAAGATAAAGGCCTCAACCTCAGTGTGTGAGTTTATGACCGCAGACTCTTTGGGGACTGGAAATGTGTTTGGGTTTCCAGAGCATCCTCTCCCTTTTTGGGTACATGGAATCAAGATAATTGTTTGTGCCATGAGAGTGAAAACAGCTGTAAATGTACAGTGAAATGGTATTTATGAGATATTTCAAGGGTACATAGTAAGTGTACACAGCCTTACAACAACTACTGACATATTTGACTGTGGATAAGTTATGTTCCCAATTTAAACGGCTGCATCTTGCACACACTAACGTCTGCTTTTTAAACAGTTTGAGTTCCAATGTATTTGTTAAAATTGTCCAGAAGAGGAACAAATAAACATAGATTTGGCTGCTATAATGTTTTTAGTCTGAGTACAATTGAGTCTTTGTGGCTTAAAAGCGTTGTGATTTGATAAAGAGGGGGGCTGTCAGCTCTTTAGTTTTACAGGTGGGACAATCTCAATAGGAGAGGAAATCGTTTTTCCCCAGAGTAAATTACAGGAGGTGAGTGTTAGTGGCTCTGACATTAATGGAGGCATTCATCAGTCTGTCATCAAATCTACATCGATGTGAGGAGAAACAACATTCCTTACATCAACTTGAATGATTTATAAGTTGTGTTTATTTGTTTAAATGTCAAGCAGTTCCTATTCTACTGTGCAAACCCTATTCTAATACAAAATACAAAAGCCATAGTCACTTTCCTTATATCGACAGTATGGTTCTTTCTGTCTCCCAGTAGCACAATGGAAAGATGATTATTAGAAATCACAATGGAAACAAGTTATTCTTGGATTACCACTTTGTTTAGCAGCAGGTATTTCCTAGAGTAAACCATGCTCACTGTCTGTGGCCTCGCACCTTGCCAACAGGGACACTACAACTAACACTGCCTGTGTACTTCCTTAAAAGGAGGCCAAGTACACCATCTCAGCTGATGGGATGCAGAACAGGGAGTGGACATAGCTGCATCTATTTCCATTGAGTCCCCAGTAGAGGATGTAACTTAGACTTAGACTTAGCTTTGAAATTTGATTAATTGTAGCCCCCTATGGCACTACACTTGATTTCAGACCGGACTCTTAAGTTGGTCTAATTGACAAAATAAAGCAAGCAAGGTACACCTGTCAGCTGTTGATGGACTGGTTGCTTCCTAATACAAAGCTGAGCTGCACAGTGAGTCCTGTTATCTCTGCATAGAGACGATAACGTGCTTCCAAATCTCCACTTTTCCAGTCAATTGGTCATGGACCACAAAACAACACACCCTCTTTTCAAACAAACTGTACACAAACATTGTAATGAGCGGCTGAAAAGGTCACCACTACAGTATGCTGTGGCTTGTAAACTGTGGAATTTGTATCCTGGACAGGGTCTTTTTCATACGTGACCATGTTTGGTCATGTGGAGAAAGCAGCTGTGGCTTTGTGATTGATTGCAAACGCCGCGTGTTGAAGCACTTTCTTTATGTTTCAACAAGAACCTTGTCTGATTTTAGGCAGTATGTCTGACGTGACGACCTACATGTATATTTTGTACCATTAGCTAATGCTGTTATCAGTGCAATAAACAATGTCTTTACAACTAACCAGTATTACTTCAAAGGTCAAATAATGTACAGTACATGTTCATATGTTACTCTCATTACGCTATGTACCTACAGCTGGTGAAACACTACCATTAAAACTTAAAGACAGCTGTTGGCCTTTGAAATCTTTACTGGAATCAATTGTAACATTTTGTAAACAGTATTTGAGAACAAATGATTGATTATGATGGAGTCACACATGCTTTATCTAACTAAATACTTTTATTGTCCTTTTAAATTAAACACATCACACTTCAATAGGTCAGGATCTGGAATAGAGGCTTCAATAGACTGGTACTGCCCAATAAATAGTCTGGCGTAAAATCCCCTGTAAAATGGCAATATATTAATGTTACACTTTAATTAACAAACAATATAAAACGTGTCAGTGAGCTCTAGCTGTTGGGTGGATCTTGTGACCTTAAGACATGTTACCAGTTCAAGTGCTAAGCTAATCATCTGCTGATGGTAGTTTAGTATTTATTGTAAAAACCTGGGTGGTATCAATCTTTTAATCTAGTCAGGGAGTCTGGAGGCAGATGCAAAAAAACGGAATATAAATATACATGTGATCATTTCTTTTTGTATTGTATTTGATTCAAGATAGAGAAAGAGACAGCTGATCAGTTTTAATATCCATTTATTTCCTAGACTTTTCCTGATAGAAGATGTGAGGCCTGCACCGCGTCAAATCAAATGTAAATGCATTAGAAACGGTCTTTAACAGAACATAACGCTTTCATCGTTCTTCTTTTTTGATGTCTGATTAATACAATGAGAAACACTCAGAAAGGACGCCATCATCGAGCCAGTAATTATATGGCCAGACAATATACAAAAAGCACATGGTGTGTACACAATGCTGGGACGAATAAAGACACAACGAAGTGCCATGCAATTGATGTAATGATGGGGCTTTGAGTAGGAGGCTTTTAACTTTTGAATGGTTTACAAAAGACCGCTAATGTCGTATTATACTTATTATAACCTTTAGTGGACCACTTGAGGAATTCTCAGTCTAAATCTTAGATGGCTTCAGAAACAAATGACTTAAATGTGGCCTTACTTTAAATTAAATACTTTAAATGGATAACACTGGTGTTGAATTCCTCGAAAAGTAAACTGTTTCTTTTTTAGAGCCTTTCCTATAAACACAAATAATGGGTCATCTAGTTACCTTGAGTATTGTACAAAATATGGTGCATAAAGCAACGACTATCTTATGAGTCATTGAACTGTTTTTGATCTTTCAAATTACAGACATCACATCATATAACACATCATATTATTTGGTAGTCGATCTCCCTAAATATACCAGAGACTTGCTTTCAGTAGACTCCCTTAAATCAGCTTTTTTGACTTTGCAGCCGTGGCCAGAACCAGATTATTGCTCTTGAACGTACTCCAGGTCTAATCTTCATGTAAGAGTTGTGGAGATTTGAGCTGAGGTTTTGCTCTTTGAGTGTGAGTTTAAATAATTGTGCTTTATGTGACATTTTAGTGTGTTAGCAACTGAAAAAAACAGTAATATTTATAAATAGTGTCTGGGCAGAATTGTTCATCAATGACAAGTTTCCAGTTGCATGAGAGCAGGATGACCCCACAGAGATATTAAATTATAATTTAAAAAAGTGCTCAACAAACTTTTGATGCCATCAGAAGGGACAGCTTACCCAGATGAAAAAATCCGTTACTGACGTGTGAATGAAAAACTGTCCTCGGCATCAGTCATGTAGGAATGACTTGTGAACATGATCCAAAAAGACCCTAACAACCTATACCACGCTGTGCAAATACATATATAAGGAGATAGCATCTAGAGCTTGAGCTTTGGACCATTGAAGTGCTTTTTCTGTGTCCCGAGTGGGTGCAGGCAGACATTTCTGTCTAAATTAAAAAGGGGGCTATGCTTTTACATTTGGATTATATCAGTGCATGAATAATTCACACACCTCTAATCTATACAAATAAACTGCCTGGTGACTGATGTGACAGCTGTAGTGTTGAAGTGATTATAATTCAGTGTGTGTCTCTTTGTGTGTATCCACGTTTATGAACAAAGTGGAAGGGAGAGAGGTATTTGTCTATAGCTGCCAGAGTGGTGAGTTTTTTAACTTTAGAAATACAGAACTTCGCCGGCACTGCTGGAGCCGGGCCAATCCAAACAGGCCTGGATCACGGCTCTGACATGTCTGTGAGCTGTTAGCCTGCAGGTCGGCTCCACAGAGTGCATATTGCTCAGGAACAGACCAGCCTTTGTCATTAATTGGTCCCATACAGCAACAGCAGAGAGGCAGTGATGGATACCAGTATGTCTCGTGTTTGACTGAGAGACGAATTATGGGTAATGTTTTATATCCATGTCCTTTTTATATAAACTTTGGGCATTGTCCTCATTTTATATCCAGCAGCTGCAGAAAGCATATGTTAATAGGTGCATTATGAAAGGTTTTATTAACCTAAAAAAGGAGAGAAAAATGGATAGTAAAGGTTTAACAATAACAGACTAGACGAGTTAAACTTTGTAAATGAGTTTGTAACTATTATAAACACAAGCCTTTTAAACTATTAAGGAGTATATCAAATATGAACTAGTTTATTGCAAGTGTTTAAAAAGGCCTTATAACAATAAACCATAAATGTGTTTATGATCTTGTAATTAAAACTTCTATTGTCTTATTTAAAAGCAATTTATACAAATACGTATAAACACTTTTTGTAGGAAGATTTATAAGGAGTTATAAAGCCCCTAATATCTATTTACCCCTTATTTAAAGACCGTTATATAAAGAGTTACTGATGAAGTGATGGGGCATTCTAGTTGCCAATGTCTGTTATTAGGAGCCACACATACGGGGCCACACGTTGCCCTTGACTTGATAGTTGACTGGTGTTGACTTGCTGTTTCTCTGCTGTAAAGGTGAACAGAGATCACATAGCTGGAATACCTCCTCTAGCTTCGCTTTGACGGACACTTTGTGAAATGATGAGGGATGTGAGGGGAGGAGGGGGAGAGCTGTTTTTAACACCTGCATCTCGCCTGCAAATATGTCTAAGCTGCCACAACACATTGTACACACCAATAATGTACTTACAATTCTGATTGTAAGAAGGCAGAAATGTAATTCTGAGACCACAAACTGAGTGATTTGATGTTGTTGTTTTTTGCATTTGGCTGAATACCAAATTTCAAAGCAATCAAACCAACTCAAAACCAAAAATGTTACTGTGGCCTTAAGTCAGGCACAAAACAAATATATGAGATCAGTGTCTTGCAACCATCAATGTTCATATCACAATATTTGTATCGCAACTGTACTAAGAGATGTTCAAGTAGACACTAGACAGTCTCACAAAAACCTATCCTCTGGACCCAGAATTATCAACCAAATATCATGCTAATCAATTCAGTAGTTATACATCTCCGTTCCTGGACATTACAGATCATTATCATTATTTTATTTAACAACAACCTCACCAAACCTTTGAATATGTGAGTTTTGATAAATCACTTTCCTGTTTTCCAGAGAAAATATGTGTTTTTTAATTTATTTAACCAGAAAAAAAAGCATTGAGATCAAATCTAATTTACAATGCTGACCTGGCCAAGAAGGCAGCAGCATTACACATAACACAAACATATAAAATACAGGGAACATAACTAAGAAAACAAAAGACGAAAAAGCAGTCACATTGTGCACATTAGGACAGTAAGAAAGGTGCACTACTTATTACTGCAAGAGCAGCTGGTGGTAAGGACCTCAAACAACTTCAATTTAAAACATGCTATTGAGACAAGTGCCCTCAGTTTGAGGCGTGATTGAAGGTCATTCCAAGACCAAGGACCATAATAAAAAAGACTCCTTTGTCCAGCCTCAGTCCGCACGGCAGGAACCTGGACCCGTATCCAGGCACTGGATCTGAGGTTGTAAGAGTCACAAACTGGAACAAATCTGGCACAAATATACAGTGGAAGCTTACCTAAAATGGCTTTATACATTATTAAAAACCAGTGCTGCATCCTACGCATAGTACGTGAGGACCATCCAGTTAGGCTATACAGTTTGCAATGATGATTTGTGTAAAAAATCCTTTTCCAGGAAAGCTCTGAACTGTCTTGTTACCCATGTAGTGGATGTTTTGGAAAAGGCCTCTTATGGTCCATTCTGTTTGTAAGCCTTTTGACTGTATATGGTGCCGGCCAATGTAAAACCTAAACGAATGACCGACTGCTCACTGCTGATAGGCTCCTCTTCAGATACAAAAGGATTATACCCAAGTGTCCTGCCTTATGACGCTGTATATGTTACATATTATCGAATGTGTAAGTGCTCGGGACATAAATATGGCATGTATGGTGCACTAAAGTGAGGAGAGAAAACACACTGACGATAAATGTGAGCCAAAAACAGTTTTGAGGACAGTGACTCTAGGATTTCATGGTCTTTCTTAAATCAACTGGGAATATAATTCCTACCAGTGCAGGCATAAATACAGATGAACACTACTTAAAGGCTTTGAATTGTAGATTGAGTGGTGTAGATGTACAGTGAAATAAATACACTTTGGAAGCCTTGATTGTTATTTTCGTTGCGCACAGTTTGTCCTGTCTGATGTCAGAGGGATGTCCTGGAATTTCAGGAGACCCCCACTAAACAATAGTACACAGAGTTAAGGGTTCACTTTTCATGAATGATTGGGGCTATCATATCGGTCCAGCCTCTACAATTCAAATAAAGCTGTCTTTTGAATGTAGGTGCCTGCCACATGGATACATGGGCCTCAATCTCGAATTAGAAGGTCGGTTAGTTTGTTTATTTATTGATCAAGACAAATACTGTAAATAAAAGGATGAGACAAACACAACTCAAACCAATAATTAATTTCAAAATGTTGTTGCAATTCACCTTTCATCTTTTTCTATCAGTTTTCAGTCTGTAAGACAGCAGAGCTATCTTAACATGTCTACTTAGAAAACTCGAATTAAATCAAATGATTTTTGACCTGTGGTTACGAGAACCTAAACGGACAGGTGCTTGAATGGTTTATCGGTTCATGTAAGATTAATTATGGATTTCACATTTGGTAGCAAACAACCCTTCAGTACATCAGACATAAAGAGAGAAGCAGGATGAAACAAGGGAAACCGTTTGAGAGAGTCTGAAGATAGAGATCAGGGAGGGGAAAGTGGGAGAGAGCAGGAGGAGGGAGGCTGAGAGAGAAACAGAGGGGAGCAGTGAGGCAGGCGTTTCCTTTTCTGGTAGTTAAAGTCGCTGTAAGAACAAGCAGGAATTCTTTGTGCTGCAAAAGGGCTGAGATATAATCCAGACTGTAGATGTTGATATATGACGACAGGGGAGACACCGCTGTTCACGGACTAAACTCCAGCTACTGCTAAGGTAAACCAACAGCAGGCACTGTAGTGTTTTATCTTTTTCATAAAGCTGTCTTGGGTGGTCCCCTATACTATGATGTGTCACTGATTTTGAAATGACTTCAGTATGGTTTTTCTTTATCTTGAGGGTTTGTTTCTTCAAATTAAAGCTGTGAAATGACCATGATGTGAATTTAGATTCATCTAATTGTTGTTGAATTCCAATATACAAAAGAATTTCCATATGCATCAACTTTCAAGCATGTCTTTCTTCTTGTGAAACAATGATTATCATGATTGCAAAATAAATCAATTGATGAGTGATTTTTTTTGACAGTCAGATTGTCCCAAATTCATCACCCATGATATCGTAAATGTGTCTTTCAGTGAGAAAGTGAAGATAATCTTCTTGGCATCATGGACAATGACTTTGACCGCCGCATGGAGCTGAGGAGGCAGAGGAGGGAGCAGATGCGCGTTGAGACCGACAAGTGAGTTATCCATCTAAGAGTGAATTTTGTCAAAAATAAAAACATACAAAAGTACACATTAATAGACATGCAAACTGAAACAAAAACGACTCAACGTCTTGAATTAAGCCTCATCAGATGTTGGCAGTCTGACTTAAACCTGATACATTTGCAGCTTCAGGAAATTGGTTAAGAGTTTCCAAAATACTTAAGAACTTTTTCCTCTAATCATGCAAAGTCAAGGAGATAGATTGAGGCTTACCGATTGTTGTTGAGTTTCGCATTTCTGCATGAGGGAGGGTGCCTGTGTGTCTCCACATGGAGCAGAGCGTAGCAGACAGGATTGATTGGGCGATGACGCCTTAATGATCTCCCTTGCCTTTTCCCTCATCAGAGCCAGGCTGCTGTTTGATACTCCCCGCTGTCTCCCTCCCTCTCTCTCAGAGAAATATTAAAGTACCGAAACAGAGTTATTGCCGATCTCCACTCTGTGGGTGTAAAGTTGTAGGTTTGACTCTGTTAAGAGTATCTAATAAACGCATAAGAAGTTAAGAACACAAGGAAAATGACCTGCAAATATATGAAACTCTAAAAGAATGCAGGTACATGAGGAAAACTCAATCTGTGTGTCTTTAAAAGTTTCCCCAAATACAATTAAAGGTTTCATATTAACACGTGTTGGTACCGTACCTACCAGGATCTCAATTATCCTTTTTGTTTGAAATAATACTATTTTCATGAACTTTTTTAATTGAGAGACGGTTTGGTTTAGTCCTGTAATTGGATTTTTTTTTTTTAAATAAAGAATATCCTACATTTCGACTTTTAAGGGATTCAAGTAACACATTATTTTCTAGCCGTTCAGAAGTCACTAGCTGTCTTATCAAATGTCCTATCAGAGCTGCAGTGGAAAATAAGGCATTCCTTGCCATTTTCTCACAGTCCTGCAGCCAGCTCTGCCAACAGTGCCAACCCGGCTGTTCGAGGAAATGCTGCAGACACTGGAATGTTTTCAATGCCAATTTTATTTCAGCTTGAGATATTCTGAACACTTCAGACTCAAAGTTACAGAGAGTAAAGTTGTTAGCCAAGAAGCTGTCATTATATCAGTCTAAACCATTTATTATGTCTCATGAAAAGTAACTGCATTATTTTGACGTCTCTCTCGCAGCAGACCTCCAGCTTTAGGTGGAGTAATATCTATTTAAATTACTTCCTCAATGGTTTGCAGGGATTACCCATGCAATGCCAGGGAAACCATTGCCTGAGGATTTGTTGGATTTCTGCCTCGTTGGATTCTGTTTGAAAGACAGAAAGGACTCTTGTGTTTCTCACCACCTCTCCCTCCAACAACATCTGTAAATCATTGTGTTGTGGATTGAGGAAGAGCAGAGGGAAATAATACCCATGCTCTATCAATGGGCCATTTTACACTCTTTCCATGCCTCATAAAGCCTGGCAATGCTTTATGAGGAAATCTCACTGTGGGTCTGATCACAGTTTGAGGAAGGTCAATGGCAGGATATAAGCACATGAGGAGGATTTAAAGAAGATGACAGGAAGGTAAAGGGGTCATTCCTAGCATTTGGGGTCATTCCTAGCATTCGGTGCCATTTCAGCTAGGGAAGCCATGTTTTTTTTTATTTAATCTGAATGATGGCTTGTTAAAATATAAGAAAAATATTTTGGTCAAGCTCAGGATATTATGTTTAAAAACACAACATCTTTTTTTACCATCCCCAGTTACTGTGTGTCCACCCTGTTACTGTGAAAAATAGTAACAGGGTGGACGGTAACAGGGTGGACATTTTATGCTAAACTTGGCTATTGCTACATGTGTGATGATAATCAAGCTAGCACTTGGTGACAACAGAAACATATATTTGATAGATATATTCACCATATTTTCTAAATGTAAAACAAATGATCACTTCCACTAAAAATGAGCATAACAGGGTGGACATGTTATGCTTTAACAGTTAAGTTCTTTAAAACATTACAAAAAACGTTGAAGGAAGAATGGCATACACTCTGCTTCTTGAAGATGAGTTTCCCCCTCAAAATGTATCCTTCTTCTTCTTGAGTCATACAAATAGTAGAATAGAAAAGGGGCGTGTCCAGAGGGATCCGCCGGTTTCCCTTTATAAATCACAACCGACTCGAAATGCGTTGCAGCTTTTGCGGGCATCACGTAACACCCATATTTGCCTATAAATAGTAAAAGAAACGCCCATTCATTCATTCAATTTCTGACTGACTTTATGAAGAAGATCGCAGGAAATGACGACAGAACAGCTAAAAAAGACATCTCACACCGTGTCAGATTTTGGGGAGGTCGAGATAAATCATATTGTTTTTTTCGGCCTTGATGTAACAACATTCATAATTAAGTCAAGGTAACACCCTTTTCACCCCGGTTACACTTTTCATTTGCCCCGTACGATGGGCGCTGTAAGTGATGAAAGTGGGGGGTGTTGGCTTATCAGGCGTCTGCAGCTCACAGCCAAAGTGGGTGTGGGATCGAGCGAGAGAGATAAATGCAATTTATATAAACAAATATTTCCAAGGCACTCTTTTATAATTATTGGTTTGAAATCATTGCAATAGGACAGTAAACCAAAAATATCGTTTAAAACTTGAGAGATACAAAAATATGCATAAATAAATGTTAACTAGGTAAAATAAAATATGAATGAACAACAAAAATAAAATAAGTTGCATTTATTTGCTATTGGCTATGGTAGGTTATTGGTTATGTTCACATACTTATTTGATTATTAAAATGTAAACCAATCTTTTTCATATGGGTGTTTTACGGCCCGTCCACACAGCGGCGTGCGTTGAAAGCTTCACCATTCACTTTGAATGGGGTGATGTCACTTTGCTGGCGTGGCTCGCTGCAAAAGTTGAGCAATGTTCAAGCTTTGAAGCCACGGCAGAAGCGTCAGCCAATCGAATCATATGCCAGTACAAGCTCTAGCCAATCAAACCGGTGCTTGTATGTCAGGGGTGGGAGATTCATGTGATTGGTTGTTGGTCGAGTCACCGAATGCAAGTAGTCACCTTTGCTTATTTTGTTATGAGATGTGAATTACTGTTCAATTTAGTTGATGTAATAATCATTTGGTTTCTTTTACATTAAAAAAAAGGTCTTATGTTTTTTTTCAGGGGGAGGCCCTTTTTCCAGTTTAGAGCAATAGCCCCTCCAAATGTCTGTGCACGTCCCTGTATAAAACCATGCTCGTATCTACAACCTATAGAAATGCAAAACGGCGTCAGTTTAGACGTAGTTCTGTCCTTCTGCTTACCGCATCATTTATGAGAAAACATTTCATAACATTAACACAACATATTCGAGGTGGTTTTAAATAACATATCCGTATTTATTTATTTCTCCAAGTTATGTTTTTGTGTGCACTGAGGAGTCGCAAACAGGCGTTTGTTTAATCATTTTAAGATTGGCTTTAATCAATGTTTGAAAAATGAATTCTTCATATATGATAAATGAGAGGTAACATTTTATTTATGGTATTATTTCTACATATGTCTCTCCATTCTTCCTTCTGCCAACGGTGTCGCAGTTTCTCGTCTCTCCCGTGTTTGTGCTTAGTGCGTACGCATGGGTTAGAGTTTGCACATTCGTTCGCACATTTTCCCGTCAAGTTAGTATTTTATAAATCGCAAACATTGCGTAGAAATTGGCGTACGCCATCTTTTGAGCGTATATCCTTTTTATAAATATATATATATATCTCTTTATAAATGAGGCACCTGGTCTCTAAAACATCTTAGAATGAATGACTTATATATCTCATGTTCACACAAACATCATAACACCAGCAGATACTATTTCCCATCGCCTACTAGCGACATATTTTACAAGCCATTTAATCAATTTGATATAAACTCGAGAACTTTACTACTTAAAAAGGAATAATTCAATATTTACCAACACTTATTTATTATGCTCTCAAAACTCCCATTTCAGTTGTTTAATTTAAGAGGAAATATATATATAATGTGATATTTCAGGCCGGATTGCGCTAATGATGATGAGGAGGAGGAAGCTCGGGAGCAAAGAAGACGAGCGAGAGAGGAGAGGAAGAAGGTGACGAAGGAGTCGGGAGGCCCTGAAGTGATCGACGACACTAACAGGTATGTGGACAAATGTCCTGGGTAGAAAGCAGGTGAGGGACAGAAAGTGTATTTAAACTGTGTGTGACGAACCAGGAAAAATAAAGGCAACATTTATAAGGCAGTTAACAAACTCTATAGTAGTATAGTAGTAGTATAGTATAGTATAGTAATACATTGATATTTTGCTTTCAGTTCATCTGTTGACCATTACACTGCAGCTTTGACAGATATGCTGCTGCTACGCTACGTGAGCTGTACACACTGGTACACAACAGCGTTGCTAGCTAGCCATGCTAAACCAAGCATCCGTACAAAAAAAGCTGCTTAGTGCAGTGGTGAAAGTAGCAGCCTGATTAAGTGATTTTAACTTTATTAAAGTGATAATAGTGATAGTACAATTTTAAGTCATTTGTACTTTACTTGAATCATTAATGATATGCTACTTCACATTTCTACTCCACTACATGTTTAGGGGAGAGTGGGGTAAATTGAGCCATTTTTTAGTTATGCTGTCCTCTAAGTAAGGAGAAATGACACATAGTAAAAATGAAAACACACATCTATAATTCAGGATGTCTCCTATCAATGGCAATGATAATAATTAATATTTTATCAAGGGCAGTGAAAATATTACTTCTAAAAAAAAAAGTCTTGTGGCTCAACTTGCCCCAGTGTAGGGGTAAGTTGATCCAGGTCAGGGGGTAAATTGAACCACTGTTCAAACCTGGGCATACCTACAACAAATCTTAAAGGTAACTATAAACTATAAATAACAAACCAAATACAAGCTTAGTTTTCCAAATATTTTTTATATACATTTCGATTGAATTGTTTGATATTTTTTTTAACATGTTAAAAGGAAAAGTAATCATACAAATGGTGATACAATTTCATATATCTTACCAATCAAACACAGGGTAAATTCAACTTTAAATGTAGCCTACAATGAGCTCTTATTATCAACTTGGCCTACTTTCATTCATTTCTCCATTGAAAAACTGGCTCAACTTACTCCAAGGCCCATGGTTCACTTTACCCATAGCCACCATTTTATAAAAAATAGCCTAGCATTCAAATTCAGAGTCATCTTTAGCTTAATGATTCACATGGTTTAATACGCTGCCAACACATCAACATATACAATATATGACCTTAAAAAACAATATAAACCTGGATACTTTTTTTTTGACATGACAGCCGATATAGCTGACATCTAGAACATTTACTTTGACAAGCAAAAAACGTTTTTTTGTAAAAATGTTTACTTTTTTACAAAGGGAGGCGCCCAGGTGGCATCCTAACTAGGTGCCCCAACCACCTCAACTTAACTGCATTCATTATTCAATATTATTTATTATTTCCATGATGCTCAAAAACTCTGACAAATGAACAGCTTTAGAGTCAAGACAGAAAATATTAATATCCAATCATAGACTTGGCAAGTGGGTACACTTGATGAGACAGAACATTTGATACAAATCTGGATTTGCAGACTCAAATTTGTCTAAAGTTACATTCCCGGCTCCACTGTTTTCATCAATTTCAAGTGAATTTCCACTTCTTACAGTGTGACGGAGTCCTCCACCTCAGGCGATGCTGAAGGTGCAGGCGATGTTGAAGGTGCAGACGATGCTGAAGGTGCAGACGATGACCAGGCTCTGCTGGAGCGCCTGGCCAAGAGGGAGGAGCGCCGGCAGAAGAGGATGAAGGAGGCCATGGAGAGACAGAAGGAGTTCGACCCCACCATCAGCACCACCAACGGCACTGACAGCGCACCGGAGGAGGAAGAGGAGGAGAAACCAGCTGAAGGCAAAGTGGCAGACACTGATATGAACTCCTGGAGAAAAGAGGAAGAGGACAATCAGGAAGAGGAGACGGTAAAGTGAAAAGTATGCAGATTTCAATTTGGTTTGGGTTGAGATTATTCTGGTTTCACTTATTTATTTATTTTCTAAACAGGAATCTGTTGAGGAATCAAGAACAGTGAGCATGGGAAATAAGGTAAGGTCTTTCTGCAACCTTCATTCTGTTGATTGAAATGCATTTATTGACATTTTACTTTATTTTATCAGAATCAGAAACAGTTTTATTGCCAGGTAGGTTCACACATACGAGGAATTTGACTTGATGTCATGGTGCATACATACAATATAAAACAAAACAAAAAAATCTTTAAGGACACTGTAATAAAATATAGTTAGATAGCAATAAAATAAAGCAGTAATTTACAGCGAAATGGAATGCATTGAGTTATAGAATATGAAATAAGAAATATGTGCAGTAAGCAGTTTGAACATTGTGTGCATTAATGTAATGCATTATAGGAGGTGATTGAGGAGAAGGTTGCAGCAACAGAAGAAGAGGAGGAGCAGCCCGATTCAGGAAAGAAGGATGCTGAAGAGGAAGCTGTTCCTGATGTCGACAAAGAGGAAGAAGAAAGACAAAGGAAAGAAGAGGAAAGGGAGCAAATAGAGAAAGAAGAAAAGCTGAGGATAGAAGCGGAGGAAAGACAAACCAGGGAAAGGGAGGAAATGCTCAAAAGAGAGGATGAAGAAAGGAAGAAGAGGGAAGAGGAGGGGAAACAACAAATAGAGATGGAAGAGATGCTGAGGAAGGAAGGAGAAGAAAAACAGAGAAAGGAGAAGGAGGATAAGATGAAGAAAGAAAAGGAGGAAAAGCTAAAAAAGGAGATGGAGCAAAAAAAGAAGAAAGAAGAGGAGGAGGAAAAACGCCAGAAAGAGCTGGAGGAGAAGAAGAAAAGGGAGGATGAGGAAAAGCAGAAGAAGAAAGAGCTGGAGGAGAAGAAGAAAAGGGAGGATGAGGAAAAGCAGAAGAAGAAAGAGCTGGAGGAGAAGAATAAGAAAGAAGAGGAGGAGAAGAGGAAAAAGGAGGCTGAAGAGAAGAAGAAGAAGAAGAAAGAGGAGGTATTCATGACATTTTTTACATTTCATTTTCGTTTAATCATTTATTTGAACAGGGACAAATACATTTTCAAACAATTAATGCTCTTTAGGTCAGTGCCACTTCCATTGTTTTTGTTTCTAATAAAATCCAGCAGGTGGTTATGCCCTCAGTAGAACATAAAGTGCACATATTGAGGCTATTGCTTCACAGATCAAATTACAATGTCTTAATAACAAAGTGCTGATCAGAGCTGGTTGTTTTTTACACGCTTATGTTTCATTTAATCTAATCGTTTATTTGAACAGGGACAATACACATTAATGAACACTTAAGACAAATAATGCTTCAAGTGTAAATATGCCGGATTTTTAGCTTTGAGCTAATTTCCATCTGCAGTCCCTCACATACAACATATAAGAACATGACATGTATATACATAGCAACAAATAATAATAAATAATAATAATAGATTTAATAGATTTAATTTGTTAGCGCTTTTACAGGTGCTCAAAGACGCTTTACATATATAGTGAAGATAAAATAAAATAAAGGAACAACAAATAAATATATAGTTAAAGTTAAAGTCAAATAATACAAAAACAATCACACATTAAAAGCCAGATTGAAGAGGTGAGTGTTTTGAAGGTGGTTAGGTCAGTGCAGTCTCTGATGGGTTGTGGGAGTGAGTTCCAGAGGGAGGGGGCAGCGACGGAGAAGGCTCTGTCCCCCCAGGTCCGGTGATTGGTGCGGGTGGGGATGGATAGGAGGTTGGCTTCTGATGAGCGGAGGCAGCGGGAAGGGGTGTGGTGGTGCAGCAGGTCCGTGAGGTAGGGGGGGGGGGCTGATTATTGAGGGCTTTGTGAGTAATGAAGAGGACTTTGAAGTTGATTCTTTGACGTGGATGTTCTGGAGGATGGGAGTGATGTGATCTCAGGAGCGGGTGTGGGTGAGGAGGCGGGCAGCAGAGTTCTGGATATGGTAGAGTTTATTGAGGAGGTTGGATGGTATGCCGTAGAGGATGCTATTGCAGTAGTCGAGTCGTGAAGTGATGAATGCATGAATCAGGGTTTCAGCAGCAGAGGAGGAGAGTGATGATGCAATGTTTTTGAGGTGGAAAAAGGCGGTCCTGGTGATGTGATTTATGTGGTGGTTGAATTTGAGCTGACTGTTGAAGATGACTCCGAGGTTGCGGATGTGAGGGGGGAGATAGATTGTGGCTGTCAATGGTGAAGTTGAAATTCTGGATGTCTTTGATACGGGATGGGGGGCCGATGATGGTGATGTCTGATTTGGCACTGTTCAGTTGGAGATAGTTTGTTTGCATCCATGCTTTTATTTCTGAGAGACAGTTGGTGAGAGTGGAGTGTGTTGTGGGGGTGATGGTTGTGTTGAGATATAAAGTTGGATGTCATCGCCGTAGCAGTGAAATTGAAGGTTGTGGCGACGAATTATTTTGCCAAGGGGGAGCATGTAGAGGATGAAGAGGAGGGGGCCAAGCACCGAACCCTGGGGGACGCCTTGGGACAGAGGAGCAGTGGAGGAGGTGCAGTTGTTGATGTTGATAAACTGATGTCTGTCGGTGAGGTAGGATTTCAGCCAGGAGAGTGCAGTGTCGGTGATGTTGAGTGATGATTCGAGGAGGGACAGCAGGATGGTGTGGTTGATGGTGTCGAATGCTGCGGTGAGTTCGAGGAGGTTGAGGATGTTCAGGTTGCCGGAGTCAGAGGAGAGGAGGAGGTTGTTTGTGATTTTCAGAAGAGCTGTTTCGGTGCTGTGTTTTGATCGGAAACCGGATTGAAATGGCTCAAAGAGGTCATTGGAGCTGAGGTGGGATTTTAGTTGTGAGGCAATGACACGTTCAAGTATTTTTGACAGAAAGGGGAGATTTGAGATGGGCCGGAAGTTGGACATGATGTCTTTTGAGAATGGGTGTGACAGCAGCCAGTTTGAGAGAGTGGGGAACTGATCCAGATCTGAGGGAGGAGTTAATGATGGTGGCGATGAGTTGGGAGATGGCAGGGAGTCTCTCTTTAACAAATGTGGAGGGCATTGGGTCAAGTGTGCAGGTGGAGTTAATTCCAGTCATGAAGTCGGACAGTTGCATGGGGGTCACAGGGGAGAAGTGGGACAGGGGCTGTGAGGTGAAGGGGGGAGCCAGGAGGGGAGGTGGGGGGTGCTGATGAGGGTGTCAGATTGCTGTAAATGTTGCTGATTTTAGTTTGGAAAAACGAGAGGAAGGAGTTGCACTGTTCTGTGGGAAGGATGAGGTGGCATTGTCACAGGGTTTGAGAAGTTTGCTGATGGTGGAGAACAGACGCTTGGGGTTGCTGGAGCCAGACTGAATGAGTTGTGAGTAGTAATTAGACCGGGCTGCTTTGAGTGCGTTACTGTACATATATATGTAAATAAATATATGATATGCAAAAAGGGCAAGAGCAGCATACACAAGTATTTATGACATGGCAGTACAATATAGCAGCAACGACATATAAAGTGCAAGAGAAGATAAAAGAGATGCATAAAGTGCAAGAGGAGATACCCCTGTGTTAAAGTGCATTTAGCGGTGATTACACATCCGTTTATTTCTCAACCATTCTTTGAGTTGACCTTTAAAACTATTGAGAGTGGGACAATCCCGTATCTCAGTTGGGAGGCTATTCCACAATTATCTTCCTTTTAATGGAAAGGACATTTTGTCCAAAGGTGGTCCGTCTGCGGTGGACTTCACAGTCTCCTCTGGTTTCTGTCCTGGTGCAGCGTCCAGTGTTTTTTGTGGATGAATTCCCCTAAGGGAGGGGGGGGCCAGTCCATGTAAACATTTATTAAAAAAACACATACTTTTAAAAGACTTAAAATTGTCAAAACTCAAGAAATTGTGTTTTTCTTAACTTCAAAAACCTGGAAATAGTTGAATAAAAGCTTGTTCCTGTTTTGAGTCCTAATGCTTTAGATTGGTCAACACTGAGGGCTCACAGTTGAAAGATATTTTCTGCATGATGTGATTTCTTAGTATTCTCACAGATCACATGATGTGAGTTTTTAAAATAATGTCCTCTCTGTTTTGAAGGAAGAGAAACCAAAGAAATTTGGATTTAAGGACAAGGTAAAATCATTTGTCATATTCATTCATTTGCAACTTTTCATCCTGGCAAATGTATTTATGTACATGTTGTAAATAATATGATCTGTTTACACGCTAATATAGATATATTGGTTACTTCTCGGTTTTGACAGAACGAACCCGCCAAACTCAACACAGGACTCTTTGAGAATAAACTGAAGAAAACAGAGAAGAGCCGGCAAAACGAGGCGGAGAGCGAGGATCTGGAGAAGATGAAGCAGAAGACGCAGGGCGCAGAGGCAGAGCTGGAGGAGCTGAAGAAGAAGAGGGAGGACAGGAGGAAGATCATAGAGGAGGAGGACAAGCAGAAGAAACAGCAGCTGGAGGACAAGAAAGCCAAAGAACAGGTGAGGATGGATTTTACACATCACATCAGTGGAATACTCCCCATTGGATACCATTTGGGTTGTGACCGAAACCTGTGTTTGTTGTTACAGGAAGAGAGGAAGAGGATGAAGGAGGAGATAGAGAAGAGGAGGGCAGAGGCTGCAGAGAAGAAGAAACAGAAGGAGGAAGAGTCTCCAAGTCCTGTGTTTGCTATCACTCCCAAAGGCTCCTCAAAGGTGAGTTTGGGAAAGAAAGTCACTTCTAAATGCTTTGACTACAAAAAACACAATTGTATTCCACTTCCATTTTTGATTGGGATGGAGTCAGACTTCTCCATACTTCCCACCACTGACATTTTGGGAAATACATTTCTTTCAAATTCTTGTTGATGAAAGAAAATATCTTTCTGAAATATTTTTGAAATATTTTCTTCTTAGTTTATAGCATAGTTCTCATTTATTTCCATCAATATGTCAGATATGTTGGTATTTCATATTGTTGTCTCCAAGTGTAACACATGTTTTGGCGTCAAATGTGTTTTTTCTTCCATTGTTCCCATTTTAAATCCTCTAATATTACTCATGTAATGTTGGTTGACAAGTATAAAAGTGAACTGGCGTCTTCGCTGTACTCCAATGTGGTTGTTTTTGTATGACTGGGTAATGTTCTTGCCGGGTCATTTCAGAGGAATGTTGAGAACTGTGTGTGTAATTCTACGAGCACACGGCAGGTATAATTCTTTTTGACCAGCAGTTCTCAGTCGTTGTGCACTTGTGTATCCTGGCTCCCTCTCAAAGATCAGTCACTCAGGCTTTAAGTGAGCACAGAGAAATCTTCCCAGACTGCTCTGCCTCTCAGTCAGAGCGTCTCAGAGACAGGAAGGAAGCCAGGGCAGCTTGACCATGTCAGTATGTATTTGTGAACGTCAACCAATGACTGCTTTATAAACTGAAACCATGCTGTTCTGTACAGATCGGGGCAAAGGCAGAATTCTTGAGCAAATCAGCCCAGAAAAGGTGAGCCATACCTTTTCTGGCATATATTTTACAGTCAAATAAATAACTCATAAACAAGACACTTTTATTACTCCACACCAATGACCCATTTGTTTTTCATCCACACAGCACCACAGCCAGAGCGTCTCACTCTCCAATTGTGTCCAAGATCGGCAACAGAATGGAGCAGTACAACTCTGCCATCCAGGTGAGACTCATGATGCACATTCCTCAGGAGCAGGCGTAAGGGGGTGAAAAGTTAGGACGATTCTAAGGGCCCGTGACTGACAGGGGCCCAAACTATTTTAGAACATTAAGAAAAAAATGTTTAAGTAACCAATGTGATATGTTGTCATGGGGCACACAATCCCTGGTGGCGCCCCTGCTCAGGAGTGCTGAGAGAAGTACTCAAAGCCTTAATTTAACTAAATACAACAGTGAAAATAGTCCATAACGTGAATTTGAAGTTGTCGTTTTATCAGCAAAATGTATCAGAGCATCAGAGGAAGTACTTGTTTTCCACATAAGAAAAGCCCACTGTAAGTCACAGTAACATTATGACTGTATTTGACATCAGTGTGTTAGAAACCTTTCATTGAGGTACAGTTGGTTTTAAGATCCGAGATGATTAATGAAATGAATTAAAAGGAAGAAACATAAACATTCCATCTTTTGTAATAGTTTAATAATTGAAATGACATAATTAGAAAACAGCTGAAAAGTGGACAGTTAGAAGAAATCTGTCTTTGGTTTAAATGATCACATTTCATAAGCATACATAAACAAACACACAAACATAACAACGTTTTGTATTTGTAATACTCAACAATGCATTTGTATTGTATAATCATATTCATTGTTTAATGTAAAACCTTAATCTATACGGTTATAGTAACTAAAGATGTCAAAAAGTATTAAAGTACAATTGTCGTTAATTTCTCTTCAAAATAGTTGATAAGTATGAAGGAAGAGAAAATGAAAAAACTCAAATACAAGCACATTCAAATTGTACTTAAAGTTCTCGATAAGAAGTTACTTTCCACCATTGACCCCCAGTCAATGTAGCAGTTGTCCTCATGTCAAAGTAGTAAAATCCATCCTCTACTTCCACAGGGAAACAAAGACGTGAAATCCCCCAAGTCTCCGATGGCAGATATTCCTACAGGAGGAGCTCGCAGCATAAAGAGCATGTGGGAGAAAGGAAACGTCGGGGGCTCCTCTGAAAGTCCAGCCCCCGCCAACAAAGTGAGAGAAAGACACCAAGAGGGGAGGACAGAGAGATTTACTGAAGTGTGAAGTGAGTAGTTGAAATGTCTCTTTTCCCCAGGATCTGGCTGGCATCAAAGGAGGCGTGACTGGACGTGTCAACAGTTGGATGGCAAAGCCTCCGGAGGTGGAGAAGACGGCAGCAGCACCTGCACCACCACCACCAGCAGCAGCACCAGCAGCAGCAGCACCAGCACCAGCAGCAGCAGCAGCAGCAGCAAAGCCAGCCGTAAGGCCTCATAAATCCTCCTCTTTGCACGCACATACACTCTATTGTGAATAAGACACCAGTGTTACTTCAAAAGAGTAATCCGTTGATATTCTGCACACGCTAATGTACTCATTTGCACATCAACAAGCCAATCTTTTGTTGGCTGCGGGCATTATATATATATCTGAGAAGTTTGCTGCCTGGAGTCTAGTGACACCACATGGACGGTTTCCTTCACAACATCTGCTACTAAAGCCCCAACTCTCTCTGTGTATTATTCTTGACATGATGTGAAAGTTTTAACACATGTATTTTAGCCTAAACATGTGGAAAATCATCGGGTAGAAGACTATTATACTCTTATTGTTGGACAGTCGAACTACAAAGCTGAACAGCAGTAGGTGTGTGTGTGTCAGGTTGCTGAATGCCAACATGCCTCCTTGCAATGCCATTTCTTCATCGCTCCGTACGTCAATCACTTTATTATATTACAGCCGTCACAGACCAGACACCTACTTTTAAACAGTCCTCTTTTGTATTGGACTCACTTTAGCTCAAAAACTATGTTTGAATCTCTCAGTCACTCCATGTTTAAAGTCTCCTTCAAGCAAGGGCAAAAGGTCATACCCTTCATATTTTGTCCCACCCAAAGACATTGTTATGCTTCTCTTTTTTTTACAACATTGACAAAACAACAAAAGTATATAGAATACGTTTGTTTTGTATTTTACGGCATGGGAAAATAAAAGATTCCTGTCCCTTGGCGGACACTGTGTCCCTTTCTTAAAGTAGGACACCAGCTGCTGATCCCACCAGGTCTTCTGGAGACATTATGTCCGCATGCAGGAGCATTGCTGAATGACGTGTGACATTGTTTTAACGTCAAATTTACGATCAAGATATCTCTAGTGTCAAACGTCTTGGCCAGCAGCAGAGGAGTGGTTGTAACCTTGGCGTCACTAATGCAGCAACACCTCCCCCTGATGGGGGGAAGCTGCACAGCAGACTGCAGACTTTCATCTGTTTTCTCTTTTGTTTGTTTACTCTGTTTCTCCTGCCTTTCTTTTCGCCTTCATATTGCACAATTGTTTCTCAGCTTTCCTCACTAAAACTTCTCCTGCTGCGCTTTGCCTGCTCTTCAAACGGGTGAAGGTTTGTGCTTAAGTAAAGGATATGGTGTTGGTTCTTTTTTGGGACAGGAAGTGAAACCAGGTGACATCGGTAACAAGCGTGGCATGTGGGAAACCAAGAAGAGTTCCACACCTGCAAAGGTAACACACACACACACACACACACACACACACACACACACACACACACACACACACACACACACACACACACACACACACACACACACACACACACACACACACCATGTAAACATCACTTCAGGGGACATTACATTGACTTACATGCATTTCCTGGAGACTTATCCTAACCTTAACCATAACCAACACATGCCTAACATTTACCCTTACCCTTACCCTTAACCTTAACCTTACCCTAACCCTAATCCTAAACCTAACCAAGTCTTCACCCTAAAATTAATGATCCCCCTCATGGGGACCTCCAATTTGTCCCCATAAGGGAGGCGAGTCCCCACACGTGACTATGTAAACAGATTTAGGTCCCCACAAGTATAGTAATGCTAGTCCACACACACACACTCACCCACCCTGTACTTTGAATAATTTGAGGTGTTAATGTTTTAAAGGCCTTACAGTGAAATGTTCCTGTGTTTGCTTTATTCAGTCTTCCAAATAGAAAGGTGAGTGAGCTAATTTCCCCATCTGTGGTGGCAAGACACAATGCACGCTCCACAGGCACAGAGTGGTTGATTTGTGTGGTGTTCTCACGGTGATTCAACATGCATATGAGAAGGTCAATGTTGCCAGATTGGTCAGTCGGTCAATAATAATAAGTCCTCTTCTTTTTTTCTAACTTTGCAGGTAAAAACAGTTCTGATTTGGTTGTGTTGGATTACTGTCATTCATGAAACTGCACTGTGCACAGCTTTAGGACAACATTGTCATTGAGTGCATGTGCTTATGATTGAACACTGTGTTTGATGTTTCTCAATTCATTTCTTCATGCGAGAGTTTCTCACAGCATACAAAGACACGTATCTGATACATGTGGAATACTCTGCATCAAGCACATTTGACTGTTTTTTTAAATTGGGTTCCTTTTAGCTTCAATTAAGTGAAAAAGCTGTTAATCCCAGAATAAATGGATTCATTTCTGACGCCATCAACTGATAACATTAGGCAATACCAAATATTTGGTTTACAGAAGTTGTCGTGGCTTCCTTCCTTGTCTTTCCATCAAGCCACTAGGCGCCTTAAACAGACCTTTCTAACTCGCTTCTTTCCTTTTAAATTACTCACAGTTTGAAGAGTTGCCTGGTTAGATGATGATGGTTAGATGATGTTGCGATGTGTTTGCTCAAAATAAAATAACAAACTTTTGCACATGCAACAAAGAAAATAGGCCTTTACAATATTCAAAAGAAATAAGCAAAACTCAAATAAAATAATAAACAACTTAGGTATTCTTTCTTTCTTAATAATACTTATATAACTTCATAGCTTAAAGGGTACTTGTACGATTTTTACATGTAGTACGTGTACGGTTAAAACTGTTCCTCGACGGCGTCTCTCAAACAGGTTGCCCATCACTTTAGTGCAGGCGCCGTGGGAATTGTAGTCCTTTTTATAGTGCGTTGACTACAGACGTCACAATTAGGTGGCCTTTCTTATAAAATCTAAATACTGGCTCTAGTAAAAGTTGTTGACCTTTTCCCCTTTGTGTTTACAGCTGGCAGCTGGAGTCAAGAATAAGTTTGTCACCAATGGTAAGTTTCTGTATTTGTAAAAATGGTGTACACATACTAGTATACAGTATAATGATATAACACTGAAAGAAACCATTCTACTGCATAATACATACATTAACTATGACACATTAAAGGAATAGTTTGATATGTTAAGAAACACTTGTTGACTTTCTGTCCAAGTTTAAATTAGAAGATCAATACCACACCCAGATGTGAGATTGGTGTCTCTTTATCTTATTCGGACAAGAAAGCAAATAAGCTTATGTACAATTTTGGAGGGATTTCACTAGTTTGTTCATATTTGGTTATTTCTATTTTTACTTAATGAAGAACCTGACAACTTCTTCCATCACAAACTGTTAGTGTGCACATACTTCCTGTTAAACCAGGGTTTATTTTGATCAGTGCTGGAGGAAGCAGAGTTGAGATGAAATGGGAGGGGGTCGGGCCGTGACGGATTTATGTCCCGCTGTGGGCTCATAACCACCACAAGCCACCAACCTGCCTTTGCGCCAGAGTAGCTGCTCACTGTAAATCAAATCTGCTGCGGGGGATTTTTGGGCATATGCTCAGCTCTGTGGCACTGAGGTCTATATTTAAAAAAAACCTTCACGCTGACCTTGTCTCCCAGTTTAAAGAACCTTCCCGACTCCTAGGATTGCTGTCGCGTCTTTGCCGTGCACTGTTCACCCGCCGCCACCTGGGCTGTCCAACGCTGCGTTGTTTGCGAGTTGTTAGACATACCAGAGTGCAGCTGCTTGATTTTCACATTAGAACCGACTGCTCAGGAGGATTACTAACCGTTTAAGCAGCAAATCGGGCTCCATCACCTGGCTTATGCACTCAGTGCTGGTGATAAAGTCATCACATGTGCATCAAAAGAGCATTAAACATCCCCTGGTGTTAGTAGAGTTAAGCTGTCTTTGTTCTTCGTGCTCAAAAGTCTCACTTCTTTTGACTTTAAGCACTCAAAGCTTTAGCCGGAGTGTGAACAATAGGAATGGAAAAGTGTTTGTCGAGTGTCAGCTCCAACCCCAAATAGCGATCCTTGTTTGTAACCTCTCCACTTCTTCATCAGAAATAGACCACTGAGGAATGAAGTAAAGGGCAAATGACAAAGTTATAGCTTTCAACCACACGGACAAGTGTCTGAGTAAGACTCTGATGTGCAAACACGTGCACATACAGCATATGCATGGAGAAGAATGGATGTAAGAGCATTTATTAACAGCCCTGACTAAGCCTATTCAACACCTCATAACATGTGAGAAGCGATGCCGTTTTAAATGAAACACTGACGTATGCATTCACTTACAGCTCTTTAATGTCTGTCTATTTCTCTCTTTCAGCAGGTGTAAGACCCTAACCATTTATATCACGTCTCATCCGACCAACACAAGGCTATGCAACTGTATGTGCATCCGTTTACCTTCGACAATCCTGCTTTCCGCATGAAGTTCACACCAACATGAGGAAAAGACAAGAGACCAGGATGAGTGATTCCTGCATCAAAGACTCCAGAGACGTTTCCTCAAACATTTTTTACAAATGTTATCAGACTTCACTTGATTTTAATTCCAAGAGGTTATAATTAGAAAGGGTTTTCAGGGCAAAGAACAACATGTTAAACGCTTCTAGCAAATGGATTTTGTAGTATCCATTCTTTTAATCAATGTTACATACTTCAGATCGCTTTTAAGCCAGCTGATCTTATTGTCATGTATTGCCAATATAGCTCAAACTAAATAATAAGCAATTGTGTTTTATTGTCACTATTTTGACTCCATGTGATAACCAAGGCGGTTGAATGTTCATCTCACCGCTTGGGTTTGAGTATCCTTCCACTGATATGGATGTTTGATGATTAGCCTGTATTTAAGAGAGTCATCTGTACCGCATGCTAATAAGGCAACTCTTATCAAGGGTTTATAAGTAGTAGCTAAAGACATCATTCATTATTGTCAGTTCTGCTGATAATATCAGTAATGATAACAGAACAGGTGTTTGGGTTGCCAAGCTATGATGATTAACTAATGTTTTGGCCCTATGGATGCATGGCCTTGAAAACTATTACATGGATTGAATGTTCCCTAAGAATAGGTTGTATTGTCTTCCCCAACCTTGCATGTACTGCTATCACCAGCTAACTTTACACAACTTGAGTTTATGACCAAATACCTATTCCCAATAAAACTGCCGTAGGTTACTACTGTTTACTTCTGGACCAAAGTTCATTTAACAACAACATGTTAACATTCAAAAGTTTGATTGATTATTGTTTTATATTTATAACTTCAGACTTGATGACTTTCTGATAAATAAGAACCATTAGTAACACAGTGTATTGACCCTTATTTTAAAGAGTGCCTTATTATTATTAGATGGTACCAATACGTCTCCCACCTCAGCCCAGAAGAGAATATTGCTACACAGTGTGCAAGCAGTTTAATGTTTCTGTCAACCACACTTGGGTTTGTTTACTTTTTTATGACTTGTGTTTGTATAAAAATCACAGTAATGTGTAACATGAGCACGAACAAAGTCTATGAATACGTGTGCAAGAGGATCTGCACCGTAACAACTATTCAGTGACCAAACGCAATTCTGCAGCTTTGCTTTTCCTACATGCCACCAACAGTTTATTAGCATTGGTTTGCAACAGTGATACAGGTTTGCAAGACAATGGCAATATGCCTGTAATGCCTTTAAACTGTACCCTGGTGTTCCTGACAGTCAACCGCACAATCCTATCAAAATCAATTGTCAGAGGTGGATGGCTTCATTCTAAAGTTTGGAAGAAATGTTTGTTCTTGCTTCAGCAATAAAAAAAATATCAATAAAAAAGCTTTTTATAGTTCTGTTGCTTTGTTCTTAGCTACTGATCCGAGGAATGTTGTTTCATGTCGCCTCTAACAACTTGTGAAATTATGGAGTGTTGAAATATGTAAGGCTGGTCAAAGCTTGAATGGATAAGTGAAATGTTTTGGGAATGTACTTGCTGTGTGTGTGTGTGTGTGTGTGTGTGTGTGTGTGTGTGTGTGTGTGTGTGTGTGTGTGTGTGTGTGTGTGTGTGTGTGTGTGTGTGTGTGTGTGTGTGTGTGTGTGTGTGTGTGTGTGTGTGTGTGTGTGTGTGTGTGTGTGTGTGTGTGTGTGTGTGTGTGTGTGTGTGTGTGTGTGTGTGTGTGTGTGTGTGTGTGCACTAGCATTACTATACTTGTGGGGACCTACATCTGTTTACATAGTCACGTGTGGGGACTCGCCTCCCTTATGGGGACAAATTGGAGGAATCAAATCAAATCAAGTTTATTTATAAAGCACATTTTAAAACAACTTTCGGTCGCGCCAAAGTGCTGTACATGAACAAAAAATATACGGAACATATTGCAATTTGTAGCATTTAAGTTAAAAACAACAAATATAAAGGCAGACACAGTAAAAATACAAAATGAAAAATGTCAGGAATCATTCATTTTAGGGTGAAGACTTGGTTAGGATTAGGGTTAGGGTTAGGCATCTGTTGGTTATGGTTAAGGTTAGGATAAGTCTTTAGGAAATGCATGTAAGTCAATGTAATGTCCCCTGAAGTGATGTGTGTGTGTGTGTGTGTGTGTGTGTGTGTGTGTGTGTGTGTGTGTGTGTGTGTGTGTGTGTGTGTGTGTGTGTGTGTGTGTGTGTGTGTGTGTGTGTGTGTGTGTGTGTGTGTGTGTGTGTGTGTGTGTGTGTGTGTGTGTGTGTGTGTGTGTGTGTGTGTGTGTGTGTGTGTGTGTGTGTGTGTGTGTGTGCGTGTGTGTTTGAGACACAGTCCTGTTATGATGTCCGGTTGTCTAACAATAGCCCCACCCACCATAGGGTGCTGCAGTCACATGAGTAAGGAGGCTGGACTATGTATCCTTGATGCTCAACCTGTTGGTGAAGCTCAAGGAGCCGAAGTCTGTCAACTCTGAGCTTTCTCTGTCTGGGTCACAGGTAAGGACTCTTATGTCAGTGCCGCTACTTAAATCAAAACCTTGTTTAGTCATACATCTTGAAATGTGTGTAAACTGTTTTTCTTAAGTTATTGTGCCAGCTAAGATCTTGAAGCCAAATGTACTTGCATGTAATGTCATCAATGTGGTTGAACTTCATCCATAACCACTCACTCATATGGTGACATGTATTTCTTCTCATGTCTTCTGTTGATGCATATTTTGGTATTTGTAACTACCTTAAACCACACTATGTAAATATTTGTAATAACCTTGGATGGAAAGTAACTAAGACAGTTTAACTGAACACTGTCCTAAAGTAGATTTGGGGTTGTGCTTTGCTGGATTTAGGTATTATTTGCTTCTTCATATCTATAAATAATACTTTAAATATATAGATATACTATATCTGCAAAGTTGAAAACTGCTCTGACACAAATAGATTACATATTTGAATATAAATAACTTAAGGAGGAAGAAAAAAAGTACATTAACTTGAATAAAAGTCAGATATTGTTCAATTATGGGTTACTTTATATGTCTAATAACTACAATCAGAGGGACATTTCTATATTGAGTATAAATGATGGACCTCACCTTTAACTTAATGAGTTTACTTGCAAAACATGAGTTTCTAAAAAAGTAAACTAAAGCAGCATTTTACAGCTTGCAGCATTTTTGATTCTCGAGTACATTTAGCTGATACTTATTGTAAGTATATTGTTTTGAATGCAGGACGTTTAATAGTAACAGCTTATTTTATTGTGACATCGCTTCTGTCGCAGATAAGAATACTTATTCCACTTCTGCCTCAGTGACCACAGATATTTGTGAGCTGCGTTGCCATCTCATGCTCTGCTATGTTGTTTAATGATCTGTAATATTTGCCAGTCTTAAAATAGACTAATAGGGATCCATTTTGCAGAGATCATCCATAACAAAATGTCTGACACAGAAGAAGTCATGGATGAAGAGGTTCTGTATGTACTCATTTTTGTACTTTCATCATATTAATGTTGAAATTGTTTTGTGTTTTCTAGTTTGTTCATTAATCCTTTTCTTATTCCTTTTGTCAATTCTTCTGCAGGGAGGAAGAAGGTAAGAACATCGAATCTGCCCATGTATTAAAGTTCTCATTTGATTTCCAAACGTTTTACTAATTATTACTTATGTTCCTTATCATTAGCACAAGAGGAGGCAACAGGTACGCAAACTTTCATTTCTTTTTTCTTGCAACAGTTTGTTAATGACCTATTGAATATGAACTCCCTGTTCACTTAACAATGTATTCATAATGTCTATAATTGTCTTTTCTTATTTCAGATGAGTCAAAGCCAAAACCCAAGTAAGTGTCTGGCTCGTCTGTTAATGTAATCCCAATACTTAACACGTATATTATACAATAGATTATACAATTAAAAACTTTTCCCTTTCACAGGTTCATGCAAAACATTGCTGCCCCAAAGATCCCTGATGGTGACAAGGTGGATTTTGATGTAAGTGGATCTCATTTAATGCCTCATTTTTTATAGAAAACATCCATTTGGATCAGATCGACTGATTTATTCTGATTACACTTGTTTTGTGATGGCAGGACATCCACAGGAAGCGTCAGGAGAAGGATCTGTCTGAGCTGCAGTCTCTGATCGAGGCTCACTTCGTCCAGAGGAAGAAAGAGGAGGAGGATCTCATCGCCCTTGTTACCAGAATCGTGAGTGTCTTAATCAAAGAGGAGATATTGTATTCTGTTTGTTCAACGCACCATGACAGCGTATATTTTCATTTCACAGGATAAACGTCGTACTGAGAGAGCAGAGCAGCAGAGAGTCAGAGCAGAGAAGGAGAAGGAGAAGCAGGCCAGACTTGCGGTATGATCTCAGTGAACATTACTTCATATCCTCACACTTTAGGACATCAAAAATGTGACAGTATTTTCTCCTCCTTTCTCACTGTGCTGCATACAGGAGGAAAAAGAGAGGAGGGAGGAGGAGGAGCATCGCAAGAAGCATGATGCAGACGCCAATAAGAAGAAGGCCCTCTCAAACATGACTCAGCAGTACAGTGCTGGGCAGAAGGTCATTCAACTTCCTTTTGCCTAGTGTTCAAATGTGAAACATGATGAACAGGGATGCAAAAGTACCCCAAAAAACCTACTTTGTTTGACTGAAATCTACACGGATAGAAGTACATAAGCTAACAAAATATGTACTACTATCGTATTTGTTAGCAGGAGACCACAACGCATTTAAATAGTCTAAAAACAACTCCACCACTGATGATTATGTATGCTTTTAAAAGGGTAAAAAAACAAAACTATCAACCTCCCATAGCAGCATCAATGTATGTGTATGTAATAGTATAAGCAAAACTTGAGAAGTAATACTTTGATATTGCAGTTTATAGGCTAACAGTGAGGGATATGTTATTGCAACGCTACATTATTCAAGTTCTTGCAATTCTGAGGTTTTACTTACAGTATTTCCAGTGGATGATATTTTAAACTTCTACTTCACTCAGACATACTTTTTACTACATTGAGTCGACAGATTAAGGCAGTACATACAGTACTTTGCAGATGTATTTGCCCAACACAATTAAAAAAAGTTCCAGTTTGTATTTTAGTTTCTGTTTGCAAGCAGGACCTTTATCGTAATGGAGTGATTTTTACATGTTTTATCACAACTTTTACTTTAAATGATAGCTTATAGGTAACTGGAGTAGTAATTTTCCTTTAAAAAAAAAAAATCGATCCCTGTTTGGAAAATATGAATTTAAAAAAACAATATTCCTTATTGTTACTTTCAGACTTATGTGTATTTCTGCTTTATGACGAACACAGGGTGAGACAAGAAAAGGAGGCAAGAAACAAACTGAGAGGGAGAAGAAGAAGAAGATCCTGGCTGACCGCAAGAAGGCTCTAATTGTTGATCATCTGAATGAGGACAAACTCAAGTAAGTCCAAACTGTGCAGTGTTTTAACTGACTTTACTCCATACAAAAGGATTTAAAATATGCTCAAAATGGCCGTTTGTGTTTAGGGAGAAGGCCAGCGAGATGTGGCAGTGGCTGATGGGACTGGAGGCTGAGAAGTTTGACCTCAGTGAAAAACTCAAAAGACAGAAGTACGACGTAAGTAATCCAGGGCACAAACAAAAATAACTTATGGATTTGGCAATGAGGGCCTCTATGACAGGGCTATTCAATTAGTTTGGAATGGGGCCGGTTGATGAAAATGATCCAAAACAAGGGGCCGGGAAAAAGATGGCTTGAAATATGAGAAATCATATTAAGAGCTTCAGATACAGTAAATACTACAACAGTGCATATATTGTGTTTAATTCAATCAAACAACATCGCCCCAAGGCCTTTATAGATCTAAATGGCAAGTTCAGAACTCAGTAGGCCTACTGATGCTAATTTAACCATCAACATCATTTAATTTGAATTCATTTAGGTGAAATTATCATTCACGCAGAGATGCAATAAATGACAGGAGTTGTCAGTAGCTAGTAGGTGGGATCGAAACTCGAGCCCGCCGAAGTTTTAAGGCAATGTCTGCCCCTCTCTGGAATAAAGGCACTCCGGCCCAAAATAAATCTTTAAAAAAAAAAAATCTTTAAAAAAAAAGTAGATGACTTTTTAACATTATTCTCTAAGGGCCAGTAAATATCACCCCGGGGCCGGATTTGTCCCGCGGGCCGCGAATTGAATAGCCCTGCTCTATGAGAAAGAAAAGAGGCAAACAAACACGGAACACATCTGAACACAACCATCGTTTAACGCCATATTTGACAAATAATCAGCAAAGTCTGGAGTTTGGAGAATATGATCAGGAGAAACAGTCCATGCTTTCAGGTGCTAGAGGTAACACAATTAAGTGGCTATGAAACGATAGATGTAAAGCAGCCCATGTTGGGTCAACAGAGGGCTTTCCTGTCCATGTTGACAACCTGTGCTGGACCTGTATGGTTACATACTGTATGTGTTTTTAAATAAAGCTTATGATTTATGTGTTCTTTCAGATCAACCAGCTTCTCGGTCGCGTCCAGGCTCACCAGAGGTAAGTACACAAACCCCCATCTCTTTCTTTCCATTGTGCTAACGTGTACTACCTTACTTTACATTCACCCCATTGTTATTGCATGGAAGGAACAGAGGTCACAGAGTACTATCATGTATACATCTCAATATAAAATATACACAACCCTCACCATCATGCTGCATTACATAATGAACATACTCGCTAATTTTGCTCATGTTTTGCATCTGCATGGTAATCTCATTTTTATATTCTTAACTTTCATCACAACATATCTTTTTCACGACTGCATACTTTGAGAAATATCTGATCATGAACAGGACTCTTCCAAAAACTGCAAAGGAAATAAACTGTACTTTTATTTGCAATCTCATTCGTATAACAAACACTTTAAGCCTCATATATATAAAGGTCTGTATTAACCATCAACACCGTCTCATCAACAACACACCCCGTTCACTGTTCTGTATATTCATTTGCAATCAAATCACCTTCACTTGTGGCATCACACTGATAGCAGTGCTTGGTATTTGGCTTTAATCTCTCCCTGCATCCTTTCAGTGCCAAAGGTCGTGGGAAGGGCAAGCTGGGGGCCGGCCGGTTGAGGTAAAGGAGCCCCCGGAGGAGGATGCAGACACCAGTGATTGGCCGATGTGTCCATTATTTGTGTATTCATTGTTCTGTTGTGTTGGGTTACATGTCAATTATCATAAAACAATAAATAAATCATTACATCCCCTCTGCTGCCTCCCTGCAAAGTATGCAGATTGTTTCGGTGTGAATAAGTCCAGCATAGTAACATAACACATTTATACAAATACTTCAGCAGCAAGAATTGTTTAGAAACACTTTTTAAAGTAGCTAAACCACTAACAATGTGTACGAGAGCGTGTTGAAACCATAGGTTGAAACATGTAAACAAAGGGACAAAATGGACCATGTTGAATATCTACATTCAATTAAAACTGTTTTAAATCTAAATGAAGTGCATTTCTTTTGAGCAATCAGAAGTGGACATTATTTTGTCAATAAATAAATGGAGAATGGAACATGATAAAGACAGCGTCTAGATGTCGCAGCATGGGTTTATCAGTTCCAGCTTTAATTCAGATCTACAATAAGAGCAGACATTCTTCAGCAGGGCTTCACATAGTGGTGATGCTTTACATGATCCATTTATTTATTTATTGGTTCAGTTACATAAGAAAATATAATAATCTAAGACAGAAGCATGTGTGTTGCTGACATTGAGGAGCTGATATGTACTGCCCTTTATTAAATCCAAGTCTTTACTGTACGTTAAAACTATGTTTCCATATACACATATCCACACCAGTGCATTATCATGTTGTTCGTCTCCGTGGAGCAAGGAGAGCGAGGAGGAGGAGGAGGGAGGGATGAAGAGCGGCCGCCCTCACCACATGTGGGTTTCTCTGATCTCTGCGATCACCTGGCTGGCTTTCTGCAAAGCCTGGACACACAAA
The DNA here is from genome assembly GCF_902827115.2 of Pseudochaenichthys georgianus. NCBI lineage: Eukaryota > Metazoa > Chordata > Actinopteri > Perciformes > Channichthyidae > Pseudochaenichthys > Pseudochaenichthys georgianus. The sequence continues at coordinate 34,068,936 of NC_047508.1, forward strand.
TGAAAGATTGTAAATAAAAACACATGCTTTTAGGTAACATATCAAGGTACACTGTCTACACAACTAGTACACTGACTTTACAATATTTAGCTCTTATAATGCATGCTGTTCATACTGGCAATCATACCATCCCTTCAAGTGTGCTTAAAAGTGCTGGGAGATAAATGAAAGGCACTATTTCTTTGCAAAAACATACTCTTTAGACATTTTTGAATACAATTCCTTCTTCTTGTTAATTTTCTTCTGCTGCAGCTCAACAGCAACAACAATTTTGCACTAAAAAGACAGTGGCTTTGAAATATATCTACTTTATTTGACAAGCTTAAACTTATGAAACCTAAACTTTTCGATTACTAACATTGAAATCGCTTTAGAATTGTTTTTGTTAGTGACCCGTAGAAGCCGGAAACGCTTAAAACCCCATATGTGTCATTTACATTATAAGTGTAATAAAAGGACATAGCTTTTATCTGGGTTTACGTAAACTAAAAGAGTTTGAATGAAGAGTGAAGTAAATGTATATGCCAGACCAATGACAACAACTTGAACGAGCTGTGAGCGAATGGCTGACACCGGACCTTGTTTTGGGGTCTCTGGTGACACTTGATGAATGCGTTACCTTGAGCATGTCAGCGGACTCGTTGCGTCTCTGAGCCATGTCCTCGGACTCTGTCAGCAGGTCGTCCAGCAGGCCCGCCTTGTATAACTGACCCACCAGCTCACTCTGCAGGCTGTCCTTCACATGGTTCACCAGGAAGTGCATCACCGCCTTCGGCACACTGAGGCCAGACAACAACACAGGGCGAGGAGGAGGGACATGAGAAGCAAAATCACGGCAATATGTGAAGAACTGCATCATGGTGGGTGAAAAACAGAGTGTTGTTAGCTTAATGTGTACCTGTCCTGGATGTTTTTCCGCACAATAAGGAAGTAGGACTTGATGAGTCTCTCGATGACCTCACAGTCCCTCTGCTCCCGGACAGACAACTTCCTGGAAACTGGAACAGGCTGGGGATTTAAAGACATTCAAATTAAAGTTTTAAAATGTGTCTTCCCACATCAAAAGGATGACTACATTTGGTTTCAGTTTGGCGTTAATAGAAGTGGGATCATAGCCTGTATTAACAAAGTGCACGTTGCCTCCGTCACATCACACATTGGTGTTTGGAATACTACTATTTTTGAAGTCTTGAGTTTGGTCCTTAAGGCGTCACATCATTTTTGGAGAGTGACCATATTTGAAGGAGAGGCTAGAGTTATTGATTGACAGTACTTGAGGGATACTGTAGCCACCTTGTACTGCAGCTAGTTTGTGTCCATATGATACATGGCTGTAGAGCATTAACTAAGGTACTGACTGTTCTTTTGAACAACAATGCTAAGAGTGCACATGCTTTAAACCAGTGGTTCCCAACCTTTTTTCCCCAAGAGCCCCCCCCAAATGACTCGGTAAGTCATTTGGAGCCCCCCCAAATGACTTGGAAGCGGTAATTAAAGTTTCAAAGTCTCAAAAATGCTACAACTACTGTCACAAACTGGATGAATGTGAAGTATTTTGTTAAAGGAGGATGAAAGCGTAATTAAGGAGCACTATTGGAGTGACTTTGATGGTTATTGGACTCAGGATTAATTCATTTGGATTCCCGCTGTATGAAGAAATTAAAGGACGGCGCAAGTGGAAACAATTCACAAAGGGATTAAACTGTTTAAAACACATAATCAAAGTAAGCCGGATTTTACCGATGTGTTTATGTGGATTCAAAAGTCGTAAATAATCTACAAAATGGAGGAGACCGATCTGATCGGAGCAACTGTGACAAATAATCCAACTGAAACCGGCATGGACAATGACTATGTTTTAAACATGCGCTTATCCAGACAAGCCTGGTTTGGACACATTACGGGCAGAAGAAACATTTCTATCAAAGAAAGAATTATACATTTCTGTCTTTTTATGCCTTTAATAGCTACTAACTTGAATTTGTATTCAAATGTATTAATAAAGAATTTTTTATGTTTTATTGTAATGTAGAGACAAGGCTTTTAGTGACAATCATGCATTGCATACAATTATATGTAAAAATATTTTTATTATTTAAAAAAATTAAATTAAATTTCTAAATATGATATTTGGCCTCAAATCATCTGAGGCCTGGCGCCCCCCCTGCACCCCCCCAGGTTGGGAACCAGTGCTTTAAACAATAGGAGAAAGACAATAGACTGACGGTTGAGAGGAATACTGACATGATGTACAAGCCAGAAGTGTCTCTTTGTCTCAGGAAGCTTTTTAAGATTGACAGTACTATGTTTTATCGATCTTTTGTTGATTATTGTCTAACAGTCTCTTTTATCGGATGGTATAAATCCTTTAAGGTCAATCACGGAAATGTACTCCATTGGCGGGTCGATGTCTGCAGCAAAATAACCGGCACGCTTAAAAACACACAGTTAAATAAGAAAGCATCTAGGCAGTTATTTATATTCGCACTATGGTTTAAGTTATTGTCTTAGAGTTGTGATTTTGTGCCATGTGTTATACGTGTGCCAAATGTATGCAATTCACTTTCCACTGGGAACAAATCAAGGTTTTGATTAATTGTGTAAACACGGCAGACCTTTCCACCATTTATAAAGCACTTGAGGAGTACCCACCACATCGAGCAGGTTGACAGCGTATCCCTTATGAGGGCTTGATGGATACGAGTGCTGCAGCCCGGCTCTCTCTCCCGCTGCTCCCTCGTCTCCCTTCCTGATCATCCCCCTCCAGTTCCCCGTCCCGCCGTCTGTCTGCTCGCCGCTCTGAGAGCCGCCGGCTGCTGCCTGCAGAGAGAGAGACAAAGGGTGGGATGAATCCTGCACATGTTCAGCCACTGCGTTGAGTTGTTAAAGTTAACACACTATGTATACAAGTAGAGTCCAGAGGTCAGAACAAGACTGGGAACAGTTTGAAATAGTAGCATGCCATTTGCCTTCTTTGATTTTAGTGCAAACAGAATATCACCCAGGTTTAGGATTGGATGATATGAAAATATATATTGAAATAAGAAACTTTTATTCTCCCTGCTTTTTTTTAGGCCATTGCAAGGAATATTGCAAATTAATATGTAGGACTAATTTAAGGTAATGTTATATTTTTGGGTAATTTTCAACTGAAATTCGAGAAAATATACTTTACCATGACAGTCCTTTGTGCCTGTAGCCATCAGGCTGCACAGCAAGGGCTCAATAATGTGAACAATCACTGGACATAAATTCACACCGTTTCCACACACCCATGTTAATATATATAATATGTAATATGCATATATGACCCAATTTCTATATATGTCCATTTTCATTCATAGTTTATCAGACCCAATATGTATATATGCTCATTTACATTTGGATTTTTTTGTATTCATTTCTTATTTCATAGTTTCTCATTATTATTATTATTATTTTGTATCTTTGATCTTATTAATCCTGCTTTTTCACCCTTACCCTGTCGCTGTTTGAACAACTGAATATCCCCACGGGGATTAATAAAGGTCCATCTTATCTTATCTTATACGTATATAGAGCCACAGTGACGCGCCCTAAAACCCGGAAGTAAACTCTTTCCGGTTCCTTCGACAAAAACCATGTCTCATTGTCTACCCTACTTTTATAATTTTCTAATCATAAATCGAATCGATCGATTTATGATTTGAAAAAATTATAAAAGTAGGGTAGACATGTGGAGATTATCCAAATGAACAAAACGTGACTGTCTCTTCAATTTGTTTCAACCACAGACCTTATTTCGAGCTATTTTCCAAAATCCTATGGAGAAATTGCATTGGTGGTAAAATGCTAACTTACTTCCGGGTTTTAGGACGGGTCACTGTGGCACTCTATTGCTTCCTCATTAGACAATTTAATATTCAGTGATAATGTTTTTCGATATGGCCAACTCTTCACAAGGTTAATAACGTGTTTTCTAAATGTTCAAAAACAGCACATGCCAGATGAGTATGAACTTATTGCAATAAGCAATATAATATTAGTTGTATGTTGTTAGCAGCAATCAGCATGCAGCAAAAAGGGTTAGTATAGATGTAGAGAGTGAAGGTCAGACTTCATGTGCCCTTCAAATCACACTGCTGCAACAGGGGTTTGGGAGACTTTAAAGAAGAACAACACTTTCCAATGTGATCTGAGCAGGGACGGGGGGGCAGATGGAAAATGTCGGCGGGCAGTGAGTGAACGGGACACACCTTGGCAGCCTCGCCCTCGAGGGCGTGAGGCTCAGAGGGAGAGAGAGACTGCCCACCCGGGCCTTTAAGGGACTAGAGAAAGACAACATCAAGAGAGAAAGTGGACAGAGAACTGGCAGGAGCTACAGGCAGGGGTGAGCAGGGACTTGGTTAATGACTCAAAGCAAAAGTGGACTAAATCTTCAGGTTCAAGACTTGGAAAAAATAGAGTTACTAGAAAAAGAAAAGAGATTCAGATCATGCAGACTGACTGTACCTTGTCTCTGGGGACAGCAGAGGGCAGGTCTCTCATTCTGTTGCGTCTCTGCTCCTATAAGGAAAAAAGGTTTGAGGAAATGTAGTTTTCCGTGTCTCAAACAATATACATTCACATTTTCATTATACTTTGTAACTATAAACATCTTAACTATGGAATCTTCAAGGATTACAAAGCAGAGAATCTATAATGCAATCCATTTGATTTCTATAGCACAATTAAAAACAACAGAGTTGAACATCAACAACTGTATAAAAACATAGCATAAATACATAAAAAACAGACGGGACATGAAACAAATGTAAAACAGGAGACGATGAAACCAGATCAGAAGCCACAGACTGAAAAACTCTCCTGCACGACGTAAAAACAATACAAAACACTATTAAGATAAAAACCCAAATTTAAAAGCACAAGTGTCACCTGGTCTGTAAATGCCAGGGAAAAGAAGTGGGTTTTTAAACGAGATTTAAAAACAGGCAGAGTTGGAGCAAGTCTAACCTGGAGGGGCAAGTCGTTCCATAATTTTGGAGCTGCAAATATAATATAAAGTTATTGTATTTAAATCTAATATAACTATGTGAAGTTATCTTCCATTCGTCGTAATCTGACGCCGTCTTACCTCTATGTTATTGTTCATGAGGCCACAGGCGTCGGCAAAGTCAGGATGCTTAGTGTTGATATAAGCCAGCTCGATGGCCACCAGGTTGTGAACCTGAATAATACAAAAGATTGATTAATATGTACTTGGATGCTCATAAACGTCACTTACAGATGCTCTGAAGTATTTAGTGTGAGCAGGTCCTCACCATTTCGTTGGTGACTGGGAGTCTCTTTCTGAGTAACGAGGTGACCACTTCTACTATGGCATCATGGAGCTTTGGAAACCTCAGTAACTCCTGCAGAGATAAACAGTTGTCATAATAATAATAATGAATAATTCCTTATATTTATTATAGCGCTTTTCAATGACTCAAAGCGCTTTACAGATACCCATACATATCATACATACATGTAATGGGCATGTACTGTGGACAATAGCCAGCAAATTCAGGTGAAGTGTCTTGCCCAAGGACACAACGGCTTTACAGACGCAGCGGGTTTCGCCCCCTTGATTTGATGATCAATGCACAGCCCACTGCGCCACACCTCGAAGTCATCAAGGCGCTTTACAAGTACACATTGATATCAAGCACACTACGGCCTGACGCAGTGGCGGCGGGAGCGGGTTTGGAACTGGAGTTCCCCAAGGCCCCCTTGATCTGATGATCAAACGCACAGCCCGCTGCGCCACGATAAGTGCTTGTTAGTGATTCGATACAGCAGTGATGTTTTATTCCAAAGTGTGACCAGACACAACAGCAAGTGGATTAACAGCACGCCTGGTTCTAGGGTGGGCGGTATATCGTTGAAAAACCGTTGTCATGTACTGCCACAACACAACATTTCCAATAGAGGGAAAAGAGGTAGATTTATGGCATTTAAAAAAAAAAAATACCATAAACATGGTAGAACAAAAATTAAAACACTGATATGCATTCTAGGTCATATTCCCATACCTACTGTGAGTTTTAGTATCTACTGTGCTTGTTGGACCGTGTTTCTCACCTGCGTGCTGTAGTTGCTGCAGTGCTGGATGATCCTCTGCATCTCCTCGTGAACCAGCTCCACGCAGCGCAGGCTGGGCTCCTCCAGGCGCTTCACCTGCCGCTTCACCAGCAGCTCAAACGAAACCTCAGGCACGAATAAAGCAGGCCTCGGGCCCTGTGGTAGTACAATGAAATGATGAGTCTTTAATGGTCCAATTCATTAATACCGATACCGGATTAAAGAGAAAGCAGAAACGCACCGTAGCATTTCTGATAGCTGTGAGCACATCAATGGTAGTCAGATTTCCCAGAGGATCCACAGACTCCAAAGTGCGACCAAAGGTTTCATGAAATATATAACAGATTCTTGCTCCACCACATCTGAAAACAGCAGGGAATGATATTAAACTTGAGCACTCAGAATATTATTGATGCTAGCACCCCTTAGTGGTGTCTGAGAGTAAAGGCAACTTTGTTGGTTGTGTAACTCACAGTTCAGTGGTCTCTATGTACTTGGCCGTGCCCTCTATGGTGTGGCAGTACTCTGCGGCAAACTTGGTGATGAGCTGCAGCAGCGTGGAGCTCTTGTCCTCCACAGGCTCACCGTAGCTGTTGAGTAACGACTGGTACTGCGCTGCCAGCACGTTGATCCTCGTCTTCAGCTCGGGGAGGCAGTCTCTGATGTGGTGCAGGAGTAACCTGGGATCAAATTAAAGTGATCAGTTTAGATGCTGATGGGAAACAAAAAGGGGGACTTATTATAGGGCTGTGCAATTAATCGTATTTTAAATCGCAATTACGATTTTGGCCCGCCACAATTACGAAAACAACATAATCGAAAAAAACAATTACTTAGCTTTGCTAGGTTGTGACAGTGCACTGCAACATATTTGATCTAATTTATTTATCATATTTATATATGTTTAGTATTATTTTGATATTATTTATTTAAATGTGAATATAAATGTATCATTTTGTATTGGTTTTTCAGTTGAATTATACGTTCAGGGTAATCAACAGTTAAACAGATACTGTTCAAATTATTATTTGTATTTGATTTAAAGTTCAATAAATTGATATTTTCAAAGTCAATGAATAATCGTGATATCAATTATTGACCAAAATAATCGTGATATAATAATATGATTTTTGCCATAATCGAGCAGCCCTAACTTGTTATAGAACAGCAGTACTTTGACATGAAAGATTACAGGTGACTTTCTTATTTTCCACTTTGACAGAAAAATAGTAAACCACAAAGGAAAAAAGGTCAATAAGTGACTCAATCATTTCATTAGCCAAATAGAGAATTGTGTAGCTAATTCAATATTTAGAACTAAGATATTTGATCAATTAAAACTTCTTACCTGTTCAATGTTCTGGCGAGATATTTGGTACCATTTCGGTTTGCAAGAGAGGGATACTTCTTTTGTAGGAAGGCATATTCATCACGGGCGGCATCTGCCACCAACTTCTTCTGATTGATATCCAACTGACTCCTGAGGAAGTGCAGACACAAGCAAAGAGGAAACAGTTCTCAAATGAAGGTGATTATGTTGTAAGGAAATCTGGTGGAAATAATTACATGTTTTACCTTGGTTGTGTGGTATGAACATCTAATGTTAGAAATAACTCAAAACAAGGAAGCCCCGGATGCAACAAAATAGAAATTAGAGGGACGTTTCCAGATCACAAGCCATGATTTGACCTTCAGGGAGGCTCTGTATTGTATACATTTTCTTTAATTAATGTTGCTTGTTGGTTCTGTGTCCTGGCATAGTCTCCATCTTTGAATTATTCTTTCTTCAAAGTTTGAAGAAAGAAGTTTGTTCCTTCCGTTGTTCCCCCCTTACTTCTTCATTTAACCCTTATGTTGTGTTCGGGTCTCCCGTGACCCGTTTCAAGTACAAATGATATAATAACTACGCTCTAGTTTTTTGTATCGGAACAAGGCTTCATGATCTCCTCCACAACAGCTATATAAACACTACAAAACAGATTTTGACAATTTTAGCCAAGTCTGAAAGTCTCTAAAAAAGAAAAGAAAAGTGTATCATTTGGTGTTGGGGTCTGGGAAGAATGGCAGAATTGTTTTGGGTGACTCGAGGTCAAATTTGGCCCAATCAAGATTCACCTTTGACTTTAGACACCCCTCCCCCTCCCCCTTCATACACTGCAACAATACTTTTTCGCAACATGCACTTGGCCTCCCTCTGCCCCCATTAAATTACAACAGGATTGTACGGCTATGAATGCATAATAAGTTAGTTATGATGTAGTTAAAACAATATTGGATGATAGTCATTTTTTTTGTGCGTTTTGGACTGAGATAAATCATGGGTCAAAATGTACCCGCGAACACCATGAACGGTAACAGCTTTTGAACACAACACAAGGGTTAAAACTAGGGTTGCAAAATTCCGGGAATTTTCAAAGATGGAAACATTTTATATGGGAATAAACTGGGAATAAACTGGGAATTTTCCAAATTGAAGGTTAGCTCTTCGTAGGGAACTTAAATATAGTTGGGGAAAGTATTTTAGCATAATCTTGACTAAAACTTGCCATTCAAGTACACTTGAATATCCATGCCATTCCTCAATCACATGCACATAGCATGCTGCTTACTGCATGGCTATTGAGACCACACCCCCTACAGGCAATGTGCATTCCTCCATCACATGCACAGATGATTTCTAGAAGTTATATTTAACTCAACATTCATGTTTTTGTTCTTCAATGAAATAAATGATTATTCAATAAAATAATTTAAAAAAAACAAAAAACTATGGAATATTTCCAAAATGTAACTTCCCATGGAAATGTTCCGCCCCTTTGCAACCCTAGTTAAAACTAATGTAGCACAAAAGTGCAGCGTTACCTGTTAACTACTCCAATAATGCCCAGTTTGACAGGAATGACCCTGCCCAATAATACATCCATGGCATCTGTGCCGGCGTCCATCAGATCCAGCTTGGTCACCACTGCTAGCGTCCTCCTGCCTAGAGACAAAGACATCATAAACAGGTCAACAAAAACAACACTGAGGCAGGAAATGCAAAGAGTCAAGTAAAGTAAAGAAAAAAAACCTAAAAACCTTTAGCAGCAACGGAAGAAATGAAGGGATAAACAAGAAGTCCATTTACCATCAGGGTCAATGTCGCGGGATACTTTAAGGGCCTCTGAGGTTGCCATGTCTGTATTTGCAGCAGTCACAGCCAGGATGATGGAGTTGGGGTTGGAGATGTATTTGTAGATCAGTTCTCTGATCTGACCCTCTATGTCTTTGGGCTGGTCTCCCACTGGCAACTGTTTGAACAGATACACACTCATTGACTCGAATGAAAGGAATCTGATTGCAGGATCATTTGAGTTAATGTTCACTCCGGTTGGGACACGGGGAAGTGAAAGGGAACCCCATCTCACCTTCGTAATGCCAGGAAGGTCCACCAATGTGAGGTTCACGACGTGTGGGGAGAAGATTTTGAGGTGAATGGGTTCATCACTGATACCCTGGAGAAAAAAACAAACAAAAAAAGACGATAACTCTTACAGGCTGATATTGCTTAAAAGACTCATCATGGATTATTGTGCTGATATTAAGAGATTAACCAGTTTCTTCTCCATAGATCATTTCTTGTTTGGCAATTTATGACGTTCCCTTTGTTATACCTTGTTAATGCCGGAAATTCTTTCTGTTTCTGTTTCGATTTCTTGCCTGATCTCTTCAAAGTCTGTGTAGATCTGTAAGAAAATTAAACCATGAAAGTAAGACTCCAATATAACAACAATAACAACACGGTGTGGGAAAAAACAGAACATGTTTTTTTGTTTTCCTGTTTAGTGTCATGGGGCTATCATCAAAGGGGCCATCATCAAAAGGGCTCTTTGTTCAAACATAATTAACTATAAGGAGATGAAGAGACACAATTCAACCTAGGAGGACATTGACCCGACAGCCACACTAATATTTGTAGCTACAGAGAGAGTGAGTGAAATGTTATAAAGATACCACAGAATGTCCTCAACAGAAACAAAACAAGGCATAGAGCAAGGGAATTCCAGATCAAGTGCAGTTTATTCCTTAATTAGATGTTGTGTGGAGGCAGACTTCATTGAGAGTATTGTTTTGGGGCAGACAAGACTGCAAGTACAACTCTACCTTGTTTTTGGTGTGTAGAAATTTGCCCCATTCTTCTCCGTCGATGCCTGCAGAAATACAAAGTTGAGGACAGATGTTGTGGTTACTGATGTGCCAGATGTGGCCTGGAGATCAGTGTTACTATTATTACTAGTGCTACATCTCATGGGAGGATTTCTCTGCTGGCAATGGTGGGATGGAAAAGATCCACTGCTGAATAGTACAAATAAAAACTATAACAGTGGAACAACTGTTGTTGTCCCGCAGCAGTGGAAGCAAATAAAAGCCTCAGGAAAGAAAAAGCATGTGGATTTAGGGAAGCAGGGACCTAGTGTAGAGTCTTTGATAAACACAGCTCTTATTTCAGCTGCAATAATCATAAACATTGCAACGAAAACAAGGGACAAGTTACATAGGTGGAGTCTGTGAGTCATCTTAAAAGAAGTTGGTATTTGAAGACACCATATGAGCCATAGGTGGACTTTCAAAATGTAAAAGCCTAGCACAAAACAAGTATTTTGAGCAGGAACTTAGACTGACAGACACCAGCCTAAAGCGAGTGGAGCTTGAGCTGAATCAAGTGAATCTACAATGGTTTGGCAGCTTTGGACAAGCCACAACAATGCAAAGCAGGAGGGGGCTTAATGAGGGGATGTTATGTAATTGCAAACACAATATCGCAAAGAGCAAGGAAAAGGAGACCTCTGTTAAGGCGTCCATTTCTCTTTGATTCTGTGGTTAAAGAGAGATCAAAGGAGACAAAAGGGTTAGCCTGTCTATCTGCAGCTCCTCTGTGACACTGCAGCCTCACTCTAAAGCCATTCCCAGAGGACGGCATGGAGGATGCAAATCTTGGCACAGCTTCCCAATGTTTTTTAACTGAAGCAATAGTGCTCAGTTAAACTGCTTGGTCTATCACAATAAAAAAAAAACATCCCGTAGTAAATTAAATAATGGAAAGTGTCCCTGATATTTAAATCTTATTAAAGACAAATGCTTTTGGACACTTACAGTAAAGTATAGTACAGAAGGCAGGCTGCTGAATTTAAATGACTCCAATTGAATGTGCAACAACCCCACAGTTACAGAAAAACACAGGAGACGGTGATGTTACCATTCTCTTCATTGGTTTTCCTGCGGTCCTCTGGATCGATGTGCACTAGCTGCAAGATAAGAGGCCGGCGTGTGACGATGCCAGTTCCACGTGGCAGGATGTCTCTGCCCACCAGGCTCTCTAAAACCGAACTCTTCCCACTGCTCTGTAGACAAAAACAACAACAAAAACATTACGCTCCGTCCACACACAGGCGTGAAAAAAATCTTTCAAAGCTTCGCCCATTCACTTGAATGGGGTGACGTAGAAGATTTTGAATCTTCGCCGAACTGCATTGTGGGGAGCGGAGCATGGCTTTGGAAGCATCGTGAGCATCAAAAGTTGAGCAATGTTCAACTTTTGATGCTCCCGATGCTTTCGAAGCTGGCATCAGCCAATCAAATCCCGTTTATGCAAATCCCGCCAGTACAAGCGCTAGCCAATCAAACCGCGTGCAAGCTGGGAGAGCCAGCTCATATTCCAAACGAGAAATTACGGTAGCAAATCACCCGGTTCTTTGCGACCAGAACTATTTACCGGGATACAAACAGGAGGAACCAGGCATGGAGGGAGGTGGCAGAGACAGTGGGTGAAACTGGTAGGTTTTCGCCTGTTTGGGGAGTTTATATCCAGTTTACTTCGTTTTAACATTGCTATTGCTTTGTATGTCGGGGGCGGGAGATTCATGTGATTGGTTGTTGGTCGCAAAAAATCGCCAAGCTTCAGACACGCCCAGCATCAAGATTTTTTTCATGCCTGTATGTGGACCGGCCGTTAGAAGGGGACGGGAGTATGAATGACTCGTGGATGAAAAAAAACAGTCTTTCCATTGTGCAGATTCAGAGAAAAACAGGCTGTGCTGAGCTTGAATGTGTTAGACGATATTTTTCCTGTGTGTTACTTTGAATATTATTTAACCCGTTATCAGTGCTGGTAATTTCCAGAACTCTGGAACCTTAGCTGCATTTTGGCCGGAGGAGACGAGGTCTATTTAGTCCTTGGTACAGTTTTCATTCACAGTGCAGCTAGGAAGCTAGGAGGACTGTCTGGTTTATTGATATGGGTGGCATAATACATCCTAATTAGACCTAGTTAACTGGAATACCTGACTTGGCAAGCATATACCTCTTTATTAGACTGGTACTGATTTTCTCAATCGTAGACTGAGGCTTAACCAAGGATGTATAAAGGGCTAAACATGTTCTCAGTGACTTCCTCCTTAGCAGTAACTTTGTTTAGACTGATATAGGATGGGCCTATTAATAGACCTTACATGGATAACAAATACTTGGCTTCAGCTCTCAGTTACAGCTGTCCTAACTGAAGGTCTTTGCAGATCTGGGCCTTTGTAGAGCCCAGGAATTTTAAACACCCTGTGGCTGTGTTGTCTCACTGTAACAGAATCAGATACATGCCAACAGGTCTGAGACGGACACATCCTATTAGCAGAGCAGTGGAAATAAATGTGTTAGACAAAAGCTGCCACTTTAACCCAATTAGCTTTCATGTGTGCATATAGATAGTAAGGTGGACGGGGCAGGTGTATTAGACAAGCAAGGTGTTAATTGAACGTCATGGTCATTAGCAGTTCATGGTGCTGTTTATTGTTGTTGTTTTAAACCGAGAGGTGTTCGTAATTTTTCGAGTTATAGTGATTATCCTATAGCTAAGAATGACCTTATAAGCTTAGAATCTGAAGGAAAACTTTAAATGGGTTATTATTAGTGCCCCAACTGTCAGCTAAAAACATTGCTAGCCACACAACTCTTAAGTGAGATCACATGTAGCTAGCTAATGCTAATTTAGCCACAAAATAAATTATTCTAGATTAAAAAAGGCGGAGTTTATGTAAGGTCAGTCTACACAGTAATGTCTACCACATCTGCATGAAGGTGAAAGAAAAACTGAGGTTTGCATACCAGAAGAAGCTAAAACGATAACTTGGCGCAGGCTAACTAACCTGCTAGCCCTAAAGCAAAGTGTTTCTCACCTGAGTTCCCACAACAACTATCTGCGGCAGTTGGATGATATCAGCGCCCACCGTGTTAAACACATCCTGCAGTTTGTTAATGACAGGAATGAGGGCCTCCATTAGCTCCGATAATGCTCCCGACCTGTCAAATAGCCACCTTTCTATACCCTGCTGCTTCACAGGGGGACAAAGTCATTCAATGATGGCTAAAGCTAAAGCAACTGGCGTCGCTTGGAGCTACCAACAACTACGCAGACAGTTGCTCAGAGTTGAATCATGGGAGTTGGAGTTCACTAGAGACCCGGTCGTCTTTCCTATCAACGTGGATTTACTTGTGCTGAACTACATTCCCTACGGATGACATCATGCTCGTGTCCACCAATGGAAAGAAAGGAAATATTTTTCCTCGACGCAACCGTAACTAAGGTGAGTATCAAAATATTTTTGATAAATAAAACCCTCGAAATATTTATCGAGGTAGGCACACCTTCAAATCAATATAATAAGTGCTTCAACAATGTAAAGTTAATATTACAGTCTATCTGACATTGAAATGTTCTGTTGAGGCCAATATTAAGGTATACATAATATACTGATGTCTGCTCATTTTATTGTATGTTGTCGACCAACAACCCTTCATTTTGGTTAATAATTATGTATTTTACAATGAACTCAAAGTTGATCTATAAGAAAATACTTATTTCTGAGGTAACAATGTTTTTTAAATGTTGTTTTTGGTCCTTAACAAATAACCAATATAAAAAAAAGTATTATCTGAATTTTTTTTAAACGGGTGAGAAAGTATTAAAAACAAATACGAGGCAGAATGATGTTAACATTATACTCTTACAAAGCATTACAACCAAAGGAATTTCAGTTTGGTATCTACTTTTTATTTTTCAAAAGACATTTTATACAAAATCGAAAGTGCCTTTGAATTTTTAAAGCACTATCATTATTGGAGATAAACATTGTACACAACAGTGTAAAAGGAGCACTTTACTGTCAAATATAAGATGTAATGGAACGACAACAGTATGCAGTGTACATTTGAAACAAATATTTTAAAATTGGAATATAAAAAAATAAACCTTGTGACAAGTACAATCTGATGTTGTGAAACCTATGCTGTAGTCTGCTTGTGTTAGTTTACAGAGAACACTCTTTGTAGTTTGCCTGCCGGGCCAGTCAGAGGTATTTATTTATATTTTAGCATGTCCGGTTGATTTTTAACCATGGTAATTGGAAATGTATAATAAATACTCATCAAGAAAACAGAAATTGTTGTATTTTTTTGATGAGGAAAGATGTCCTCTGCCACTTTGAGTAACTCAAAATACCACAGCAGAACAGCGTAGGCTTCACACTTATTTATAAAGATAGTCTGGAATCAAAAACATTTCTCTATTTACTTATACCTCTTTACTACTAATATTTACATATATTTACAAACGTGTAACTTTCTTTACAAATGCACTCAATACAACACATTTAAAAATATAGTTTGTTCAAAAATGACTGGAAGTGTAGAATGAATGAATATTTAAACAAGATGTAACACAAACAAGTTCAAGAGTAAAACTAGCCAGCTTGTGGAGGGTCAGAGGATTGTGTTGACAATGCTGACATAAGCAGAAATCCACTGGCTATTGTTTGTACCTTGAGTTGTGGTTTGAAACCAACAATGACAAAACCTATACAAAAGACACTCAAATCTAAACAAATAAACATAATAGAAATGGTAAATTACTGACACACGAGTATTTCTTTAACAAAAATGTTTCTCCAAACATTAAACGTAACCAGTTCCACTATCAAAAGGTGCTTCAAATGATCGACAAAATACTCCGTCAGGTTATTTCACAATACGTGAAAAACTACTACAATCATGTACAAGTCCATGAGCACCACACAAGTGTAATAGCTTTAAGAAAACATAGTTTTTAGACCTTAAATAAGTAAACTGAGGTTAACTGTGCCTGAATGTCAGATATCAATGTCATCGCTCACATTTCACAGCATTTGAACCAAGTGGCTTTATGTTACCTAATGGATACAACAGTTTTGTATGCCATTTGGACAACTTTGAGTCATTTCACATTGCATCTTAAGATGCAGTACAGTCTGTGTATGTGGTTACCATATTTCCCCTGCGTTGTGTCACTGTTCTACAGTGTTGTTTTGATGCACCATGAAACCTGTTGTCAGTCTGTTTGGTGCTGTCAAAAGTAAACATTTTCTCTATGTCCTCATACATATCATCAAAGATACCTGCTCCAAAACCTCCTTGAACGCGTCTCTTATGTCTACTGTGGGACTCCTTGTGGGTCCTGGAGTGTTCATCAAAGTGTCTTCGATGACGGGCATGCCTGTTCTGGCTGTAGATGTTAAAGTCTTTGAAAATGTCATCAAAGTTGAAGTTGAAAGGTTGGTGTGCGCCCTGTCTATGTCTGCCTTGCGTCTCCCCAGTGAAATATGCAGAGGTGTCACCAAACTGGTCATATTCTCTTCTTCTGGTTTCATCTGATAACGTTTCATAAGCTGTGAAAAGGAAGACATAATTTAGTCAAGGTTGGATTAGTTAAGTACTGCATCTCATCAACATTTCTAAAAAGTCCCATCTAAGTACATGAAAAGAGTAATAGGAAATGTGCGAGTTCTCAGCATATTCATCCTTCAGAGTTCTTGAATTGAAGCTGAGAAATATTTATCATTATCGTCCACACTGGATCACGCAACACTACAACATGGAATATCATTCCATTATGTAACAAAACAATACAATTATCCCACCAAAACAAGAACGATAGATTTATCTGTACCTTCAGCGATTTCTCTGAATCTCACTTCAGCATCTGGGCTCTTGTTCTTATCTGGGTGATGTTTCATTGCACGCTTGTGGAAAGCTTTTTTTATCTGTCGCTCAGTAGCATCTTTAGGCACTCCCAGTATATCATAATAGTCCTTCTTGGCAAGTATTAGCTCTGTTATCATGAGGATGCACACTGCAAACGTTACAGCCGACTGTGCAGTTGCCATAGCTCTGATTCACCCTGCATTGAAGAGAAATGGAAATTCAAATGTATGCATGTATACAAAAGAGAGTGGTAATGAGATCATTTGTGTTTACACATCTAGAGAAGAAGGCAACTTAGCAAGTAGCCATAGACAACATACAATAGTAAACATCTTAGAAACATGACATTGCAATATTAGCTACTTTAAACTTACAAAATGACAGTAAAACGATTGAGTCCAAGTGTATTGTTTTTATATCTTCTTGTGCATAAGCTTTGACTAATGAATTTACATTGTATACGAATACCACAATAACATGTGCCGTACATTCTAATAACTTCGGCAACATACATGCTGTTACCTTGAATGATGAATTACCAATGAGTCACAATTATTGTAAGATAGTTTGATCAGCCGTGTCACCCTTAACGTTAGCTGACGTTGCTAACACAGGGCACTGCCCACTTCGTTTCTCTCCTTTCTTTTAAACCCAAACTCACCGTTAAAAGAGACCCAAGTCCTGCTTAGCTGGTGTGTTGCAGGTCTGCCTATCAAACTATGTATCCAACGCTAAACATGACAGTGCCCAGTGTTTAGTTTGTGAGTGTTATGGAAAAAGAAGCAGCGGTCAGAAGCAGCATAATTTCCATGTCTTCTTCGTTGACTACATTGCATCAGAGTAAGTGCAGGTTAGTGCGCTTCTGCCCTCTGTTGGTCAATGCCGGTAATGTGGGACTGACCGATAGTGACCCTGAGGTTTCCAGCAACGACATGATGTTTAAAAACAGTCTAACTTACTGCTACTAGTAGTAGCTACTTGCTAAGTCTTACTATTGATATTTATCTATACATGCTATGATCTTGTAGTGTTTTTTTTAGGTATATGCTGCGATCACGTGATTATAACGTTTGTGGAAAAAGTAGTCACTACATTTCCAAGTATCTGTGTAGCGCTCCATTTGTTTTTGTGTGTATCCCGCGTGTTAAGTAGTAGGGTGGGGTTCCATTTCTAGTTGGTTTCTGTTGGTGGGAACTCCGCCTACCAGGGAGAAGTCCGGTGTACGCCATGGATGCATAAGAAGCTGTACGCCAGTACACTTGAAAGTTGATCATCTGCTCCAGTAAAAGGTGCAGTAGACAGCCAATTGCAGAGCACATTACCTGTCACGTGATCCTTGTTTTTCTTTTGACTGACGTCCTACGAAATGTATCAGGTCGAATGACCGTTGTTATTCTGTGTTAACGTTAACGAATGATGGTAACTCAATGAGAATATTAAAGGATTTCTACCTTTATTGACACCGAGACATAATAAGGTATGTTTTGCTATGTTTAGTGTGACTTCTGTGGTTTATTTACGTGTTAGCTAGCGGAGCTAGCGGTGCTAACAGCTAACGTTAGTTGCTGATGTTAAACCATGTTATTCTTAGTTGAAGTTAAGTTAGCTATTGTGTCGTCCTCTCACTTAGGATAATTTAACGACAATATTTTACTTGTAATTGAAACAAAACCACACCCAGGAGCAAGTTTTAGGAGCAGTTTCAGTAGCTTTATCCCACGTTATGCCATTCTCATCATTTTGTTTGTGACTGTTTTTCATTACTATTTGTTGTTGTTTCTCACCAGGTTAATGAAAGGGAGAGCATAGCCCTAGTATTGCTTTGGATGGTACGAACTCTTGTGACCTGAAAGAATGAGTCATAAATGGGCACCAAATACCTGGGTAAAAATAAGCAGAGCATTTCATTTGTGTCAAACACATGCCCGCAAGTCAGCAGCATCTCTTCCCTTGTGTGGCACCTCTCACTGCAGGGTTCATGTACAACAGCCTTATTGCTACAAGGTTGGCTATCTCAGCTGGAGGCACATCCATCACCTGAGGATCACTGGGCGTAAGGGATGGCTCTGTAAAGCTAACCAGGTTCGACAAAGGCTTGGACTCCACACCAGCACCTTGAATTTGAACACATCTGCCTCTCGGTGGTCTGCTGGTCTCAGCCAACACATGTCGCGGGTCAGGAACACACTGGACACAGTTTCTAAAGCTGTGAGTGGGAGGCATACAGAACTTCTCTCCAAAATTGCAAGACTCAAGCCTAATGCATTAAAGGGTGTAACCAAGGCTGAGGCAAGTGTTGAGTCAGCGCCCAAAGCTGAGGAGAGTGATGTCACGCTTACTCCATCTCCTATTAATGTTGCTCCCACTTCGACATCCACTACACCCAAACCTATATGTAACCCATCAGCTGCCAGTCCTTCTATTCCTACTTCTGCTGCTACATTTTATGCAAGTGCCACTACCTCAACCCGTCCCCACAACTCTGACAAAGCGAATGTCACAGGCACAATCCTGACTGTGCCTAAGGAGAAAAGGGTGAGACGTGTTGTTCCCACAGTCAAAGCCAGTCCTGCCAGGAAGCAAGAGGAGCTTAAACTTTCACCGGGTGAAGCTGAGATCAACAGCGCAACTTCCAAACAAACCACAGCACTTTTCCACCCGAGCACCTTCTCAGTAAACCTGGATGACACTTACAACTACCTGGCCCATCACATCAACACATACTTTGGCAGCAGTACAAACACTCAGGACAAGAAAAGGGACAATGTTGACATTTCCTCTGCTTCCTCTCAGGGTAGACAAACTAGAGACCTCATACCAGTGTTTGGTAAACCAGCCTATGCTGCTACAGTTATCCCACCTCCTAAGAAGGGACTAGGACACTACCTGTCCTACTCAGCTCCAACTGTACAAGCCTTTGTAGGAAGCTACATTGCTCCCCTGGTCCCACGGTTTAGGGCAGCAGACTCCAAAAGTGCTGCTGTGGAGGTAAAGAAGTCTGAGGAAGCACCGGTCAAACAGGTTGAGGCCACAGTTAGTAAGGAGAAGAAGTCTGCAGAGGAGAAAGCCAGTAAACTTCTGCTTCAAAGGGAGAAGGTACGTCTACAAAAAGTTGTGTCTATGTTTGAGTGAAACATAATGAGATTGTTCTCAGTATCTGGTATGTTATAGGAGGGGGCCTACTGTTTAGACTTTGACCAGAGCTATTGCTACTCTATATGTCCAAGGGTACTTCAGCGTGCTGACATGTGCCTGACTTCTTGGAAACTGTCTTGTCAAAAATAACTCCTTGTGGAGATAGAGGGCCCTAGAAGGTGTTTACGTTACAGGCCAAGCCATGCTTTTTTTTGTAGAGCCATAAACACGCATGACATTCAGTTAATGTCAAAGCTGGATTGGGTATTGAAATGGGAACTTCTAATATGTTATGTTGGAGATAGCCAGAAAATGATTCATGTCCACTGGCTCATGTTATACAGATGAATGTCATGTGGGTTTTTAGCTCAGTTCATGTTGTTAGGTGGGAGAATATGGTTAAAGACAAGCCCACTGAAAAGGTACATGTCTGCTGACAGTATTTTATAAAGGTAACAGAACTTTACTGGCAGCTTTTTCATACTTTTGTTAATAAATTAACCAATTTGGATTTTAGGAACTGGTTCACCTTTAAGCTGACGGGTGTTACTGTTGCCCAAGATACTTTTTTATAGATTTTGTAATCATAAATGTTATTATTACAATATAGAAATATGCTGCTCAAGCAATTATTGTTCTACACAAATATTTTATTGTATACAGTCAATATTATATATTCAAAGTATTTGAGTGGATTGGAGCTTAAAAGTTACTTTTCTGGGTCTGGCCCATGTCAAGCTCCGTTTGTCATAAACATGATGCCAGTCATATTGGGGATTGTAACTTAGTGTTTTTTATAGATATTGAAAATGTATTGATGTTCCAACTGCTAGTTCTCATATTTGTCAAGGGAGTTAAAAAAAGTAAGGAATACAATGACAATAAGAGCATACATTAGTAACTCAGTTATATACAAAATATAAATAGTCATAATTTCTTAATTTTGATCCCAGCTAATGCTTACTTGCTGGACCTAACTAGTTTTTTTCTCCTAGATCATTGCCAGGGTGAGTGTGGACAATCGAACTCGGGGTCTGGTTCAGGCTCTCCGCAGGGCTTCAGATGTAAGGGTCTACATCAACAGGGTGGAGGACCTCAGCTACCATCTCCTGGAGTTTCCAGATACCAGTGGCGTTGCAGTCAAGGTGAGGAATCAGAACCGGCTACAGTTATTGTATTTCTTTTGACAATCTGTAGTGTCTGTGTCTGAAGCTTCTCGCTACATCCAAAGCCCTTTTATTTTTGGCTCATGATGCCAAGACGGTGTTCACAGCAGCGTATGTTTTAATCCTATATAATCATGTTATATTTGGCAGGAGTAGTTTAACAGCATTGGCATGTAAACAATGTAGATAAAGGCTTGTGTTTGAGAATGTTCACATGCCAGGCAAATGTCATGTTGTCAGCTGTGGAGGCAGGATACGTGTGGCTTTCTGTTTAATGTTGCTGCTCAGCAACTCCTGTACATGCAGATTACACACGGCAGCCTTTATTTAGGTCTCTGCCTATCTGTGAATGTGTCAGGAGCCGATACAGCGCTTATCTAATGCAGACCAAGGTCACTTGTATTGGTGTGAGTAGGTGTGTCTTATATGAAAGGTCAAGCACAGTTTTAAGCCTAATATAAAGATGGAAACAAATTGTTTAATATCTTAGCAAATGGCAACATAACTAAATGAGACTCATGTGTTGACATTGTAGTTATTGACTGAATTGAATTTGAAAGTGCTGTACATGTAATAAAAACACATTACTACAATCACAATAAAAGACAATAATTATAAAAAATATAAAAAACTAAAACACAGGGAATAGTCAGGTGTCATACTCCGCTCTGACTAGAAGGCCAGAGAGAAAAAGTGTGTTTTTAGTGAGGATTTAAAACCCCAATGTAGTCATGTTGTAACAAAAAGATGTCCTCATTCACCTTACAAACATTTTCTCCCAATTATAATCATATAGTTTACATCGCAACAGTTTCGTATTCATGTACCACCAAGGTTTTACGGGTGTGATCAGCCTTAAGACTATTTAATAATGTGGTCACACCACATTTTTGCTCTGCTTATTTAAGTGAGGTTTTAATGTGCACCCATTTACCATTGGCAAATCATCCCATCTTCATTCTGATTAAACTATGACTCACAAACAGGCAACACTTGTTTATATCAAGCCAATTGGAGAGAGATATTGGTATTGACTCATCATTAAGGAAGCATTGATTGTTTTTGCCCTTGTTGACGTACCTGCATGCTGAAAGAAAACAAGTAGCAGAAGCAATGCAGGTTGACTGGTAATGAGAACATCTACATGAATAGGATGTATTATTAACTAGTCAAATACTCCAATATCTCCCACAGCTGACTCTATTTCACAATTTCAAACCCCACTTCCTTTTTGCCTTTCCATTTCTGCTCTGATCCCATCATGATGGACTGACCTCTTTTTTAGGTTTCAACTCCTGAGTGCCACGGTATGTTTTTTGTGTTTACCAGGAGAGGGTTATCCCTTGCCTGCTGCGTCTGAAGCAGGCCAGTGATCCGGGCCTGAGGGCAGCAGTCAGAGAAGCCCTCGCTCTGGTGGGCTACCACCAACCTGTGAAAGGTCGAGGAATAAGGATCCTGTCCATAGACGGCGGAGGATTAAGGTACAAGTTCGGCTCTTCTTTAGTTTCTTTCCTGTAATGAGTCACTGATGTCAAGCTTTTGTGGAGTGGAACTGAATAGCAGTTACTGCCGTGAACTGGGCCATGCTTTGAATTGCAGTTCACGTTTTCTATTAACAGTCTTACAATTCCATTTTTTCTCGAGAAACATGCAGTTAAATGGATACTGATTTATTGACTATTGGTCTTTGTTGTGCTAGTTTAAAACCAATCTGTGCCTCTCTCCTCCCACACACAAGAGATATGAGTATAGATGTATACACACATTTTATTTTAATATCATTACATTGGTATGTAGTAATAATCATATATACATTTTGATACAAAATATGAATTAATAATGCAATCAATCAGCTGTATCTCTTTGTAGCCAGTGTGTGTTGTGGTTGTCATTTCATTCATGTGTCTCTCTTGTGTTGATCTCTGTCTGACTTTGTACTTTCAGAGGACTTCTTGCACTTCAGACGTTACATAAGCTGGAAGCTCTGACCGGCAAACCCATTTACAAACTCTTTGACTATATTTGTGGCGTCAGCACAGGTGTGTCTTCCTTCTGTCCTACTTCTGTGCGGTGTGCGTGTGCTGGGATTACTGGCAGCACTGATCACGCCCTGACCCATTTGTTTCTCTGCTCTTGTTTTGACCTACATTTAAACACCAACGCTTCTCTAGATTTGTTCTCAATTCAGGCCTCAGATGACAGATTCAAATAGTTGAAATTCGTAAGGACATTATACAATTATATATGTCATACAATTGAAACGCTTCATTTGGTTTCAGAAATTGCCAATATATGGATTCACACTTTTTTACCATGTATAACATACGACCACTAGAGGGTACTGTGCAGCCATTTCAAACTGTTCTTCTCCATCTGCTCTGCTGCCTGGTTGTCTTCATTTCACAGCAGATTGAAAATATATGTGCACAACACTTTGGCTCTTTATCACCACCAGAAGTTTGTATTTGTCCCAAGTTGCTTTTCACACTTAATCTCCACCAGTTGAAGCTACATTATGAATGTTGTCATAGCATAATGTAAACCTGCTATATTGAATGATGTTCAAACAGTTGAAACCCATCTGGGCCACATCTGGCGGGTTTGATCACCACAGGTTAACCCCATCTCTCCCCCTGAAAGCAATGTCGTGTCTTAGAAATCCTGTCAGAGAAACTTCATCATGAAGGGAAAGTTCATCTAATGATCTTCTTATGAATAGATCACCCACGAGAAGTGTTACTCTAGTCTAACAGATAATCAGGCAATTAGTGTAGCTTCAATTTCAGGCCTTGGAGGTACTAAAAGATTAACCTGCTAGCTCGTTTATTACTTTATTTAGTTCCCACCGGAGTAACTGAAGCTTTATACTTCCTGTTTAAAAATGTATGCTGTAGTGCGCTTAGTTAAGAACTAGATTCAGGTTTATTGCAAAGTAGGTTTGGACGTACAATAAATCTGCTTTGGTAAATAAAGGTGCATGGATTATCACAGTTAGAGGAATTAAGTTGTAAAAGGGAGCAATTAAATAAATATTACTGAAACTATATATATAAATAAAAAAAAGTGTTTTCAAAAAAATATGAATATACAAAAAGGGACAGAATAACAATACAAAAAACACAGTGAAACAATATATATGTGTAGTATATCTGAATTTAAAGTTGGCCAATCCTTCTCAGTCACTGACCCCCTTTAAATGATATTGTTTTGTGTTTTTCTTCCTCAGGTGCTATCTTAGGGTTCATGCTAGGAGTGTTCCAGATCCCACTGAACGAGTGTGATGATCTGTACCGGAAGTTGGGCTCAGATGTCTTCAAGCAGAACGTCATTGTTGGCACTGTGAAGATGGGCTGGAACCACGCTTTCTATGACAGTGAAGCGTGGGAGAACATCCTCAGGTCAGAGCCTATGTCTTTAAAGGCAGAGTAGCTCTTGTGCCTAGTTCAGTTCAAGCCATGTTAAAATGCCATGCAAGTTAAAGTGAACTCACAGTGAATTTGAAGTATAACATTAAGATTAGGAGGTAAATCAAAGTGACCATCACATCTGCTATTTATTTATGTCAAAATGATGTGTAATAATGAGTGATATTGTATGATAATGCATTTAAAAGCCTCACTGCATTGCCATTCAACAATAATGTATTGATTGCAGTATAACTGTGGCTGGTTGTAATCATTCTGAAAAATATTTGAAAGAATACCACTGCGTGCTAAAATATGGTCAGCAGTCATTTAATGCATATATGGATTGTTTTAGATACAACATTTACTTCCCTTTTGAATACAGTGGAATGGTCCTTTGAAAATAACAATGCCAATCACAAATGGCTCTCAAGCTAGCATGGGACAATATGTACATTTTGTGTCACCATTATTCTGGCCAATCATCAAAAAAAGGTTAAAACTCATTAAAAGGCACTAAAATGTAAAGGGATCCCTTAACCGTATATTTTTTCAGAGGTAGGGGACTGGAGTCACATGACTTGACTCGAGTCGCATATTTTTGGACTTGAGACTTGCTTGACTAACATTGATCAAAGACTTGACTTGACTTTGACTTGGTATTCATGACTGGAGGGTTATCATTTCAGCGCTAGGGCTGAACGATTAATCGATTTTGAATCGAAATCGCGATTCGAGATGATGCGATTATCAAATCACAAAGCCTGTGATTTTTTTTTACTTTTTTTTTTTTTTACAATTATTATTATTTATTTTGTTCCTTGTGTGTCAGTCATCCACACCAATCAGAAGTGCTGTGCTCCACATGTACCAGCCATTGTTAATCAATTAGAAGTGGCCCATGATAGAAGGTGATAGACAGATTGATCCAATCACCTGCCAAGTGCTTTTGAAAGTGCCTGCCCTTTCCAAATGGCTTCCAATGGAGCTTTCCTAGATAGTTTGGTGAAACAAAGCATCTGAGTCAGGTTAGTAATGCTCCATCACATGTTCTACATCTAAAAGGGTGAATCTTTAACTGAAGCTTGACTTTAAAGCAACCCAACGGAAGTTTCATGTAAGTTTAGTTCTTTCACTCGTAGCTCGGGCTGCGGGGGTGCTAGAGACGGGAGTATGTTGATACGACCTTCCTAGCCGGAGATATGGCCGCATTTTACAATAAACTTCGGTTGGGTCGCTTAAAAACAAATATCGCAATTCGAATCGCAATATTTGTCAGAAAAATCGCAATTAGATTTTTTCCCAAAATCGTGCAGCCCTATTCAGCGCCCCACTCTCCATTGCTGTTTATGTTGAAAATAAAACTAAACTTTTCATAGCCACAATATTTTAACTGATTTAAATGCGGAAACTGGGGTTATTCATCAGAATTTCGTATGACTTGACTTGTGACTTGCTTGACCTGAGCAATGACTTGACTTGCTTGACTCTCACCGCAGTGACTTGGGACTTGCTTGAGACTTGTAGGTTAAGACTTGAGACTTGCTCATGACTTGCACATGTATGACTTACTCCCACCTCTGTATTTTGTTAAGGAACAAGTATGTCTATTTATAGTATGATACAAACAATCAAACAGTGTTAAATATCATCACAACCCTAACCGTTAATAAATAGAAGACATACAAAAATAGCAACATTGTATGAGTATTTTCATCTTGATAATATATATTTTTTAATTTTCACATTATTACCATAATGGCGAGCTACGCTCATACTACATCGTCCCCTCCCTACCGTTACAGTAACTGATAAGCAGAAGGATTTTGTGAAGCTTGCAAAAAGAAGTGTGTCACATGTACTACTACCATCAAAAATGCACTAATCCCCAGAAATAAATCTTCCTATCTTCCCTTCCACAGAGAGAAAATGGGCTCTCACCTTCTGGTGGAAACTTCAAGAAACCCCGAATGCCCCAAGGTCAGCCTTAGAAGATCTTCCTCTTTCTTCATCTTGTTCTGTTCAGGCTCCAACCAGTCAGCCTTTGGTCACCGAGCCTTTGGCACTGGGATATGAAAAAGAAAGCTCCCTTCTCTATCTCTATTGCTGACTTGCAAACCTCTGCAATGACAAGTGGAAGGAAATTACAACATAAAAAGAGTGTGGATCAAGTAAACAGGATTTCATATGTCAGCAAACTCCTCTGAAGCTTGTAGAACTGGGATGATATTAAATTCATATGTCACAATATAGATCTTCAAATTACGCCTGCATTTTGTATCTGTTTGTAAAATGCTGCCTCATGCTTAAAGGTCACCTGTTATGCAAAATCCACTTTTTCATGTCTGTTGTACATCAACATGTGTCCCCTCTGCGTTAAGAGATTCTCTCTCTGATCCATTTATACAAAAACCTGTCTGAAAGTGAGCTGATCAGATTTTGGCCACTTTATGATGTCATAACGATTTCTTGGCTTGTGTAACCATTAGCCAATCACCAACCAAGGTAACCCCCCCCCCCCCCCCTTGTCACCTGAATCTCCTCCTAGAGCACCATTGTGTTCTTTTTAACCAAATATCTCTCAGAGGGGCGTGGGGAGGGGCTCCTTGTTTTCATCTAAAGTAACAGACAGAGAATCAGCACTTTGGAAACAGGGCTGAAACAGAGGGGATTATGGGATGCTACAATGCCTGATCTGTTTGTTATTTGGAGCCAAACCCTTCGGAGAAATTTTTTGTATATATCTGAGACCTATAATATATTGATGAAAAACAGTATGATAGAGGACCTTTAAACAGAACGTCAAGCTGTATGTCATGTCCTCTACCTTTAGGTGTCAGCGGTGAGCACCATTGTGAACCGGGGGACTCCTCTGAAGGCCTACGTGTTCAGGAACTACAACCTGCTGCCCGGGCTGCGCTCTCACTACCTGGGGGGGTGCCAGCACCAGCTGTGGCAGGCCATCCGCGCCTCATCAGCCGCCCCGGGGTACTTCCAGGAGTTCACTCTGGGAAATGATCTCCACCAGGTCAGTGTCACTCACAACTGGAACAGGGTAGTGGATAATAGGGTGCCACAGATTATAATGCATTTGGTGATTAAATAAAACATCAAATCTCGACGTCATCACTGTTGGATACAGAAGATGAGACGTGATGTATGACTGGGTGTTTGAGCATTCACTTGATGCTTTTATTGAGGATGGTTGTCATGACCACAACTGTTATGTACTATAACATTCCTTGACAGATACAAGTCAAATCTGTCAGAGGTGAAAACATAATCTTTTCTTCAGAACTGGTGGGTTAGTTGGTTACAAGAGATCAATCCGAGACATGCATACAAACATTGCTTGCACACGTTTTAGAAGTCAATACAACATCAGATTCAGATCATCATCATCAGAACAACTTCAGATTTTGATCTCTGTTTTTGGCTTTTTATGTATCACCAAGCTCAATGTATCGAAATGTACTTAATTCCTTGAGTCAAGAAGTGTCAAACCGAGCTTAGTCAATTTAGTCCAAATGCAAAATAAAGTCGTTTTGAGTTTGGGAAGACACCAAACAAAACAGCTTTTCTTTTCATGATCATGTTCAAAATAACACAGTAAATGGTCGGGTCCCTAAAGTTCCCATGTGTTAATATTTACCGGCAAGTCATCATCAGTCCATTTTCCATTTTATTTACTTCAACTTGGTCTAATTTAGGGGGTATCTTCAGTATTGCGAAACACATATTTCATTGCAAAGATGTCGTTAGACAATGTTTTTGTTTCTTAAGCTTGTCCTGAATATTTGTATTCAATAAATGTACATTTGCACAACTCTTTGGTTAAGAGGCATGAACATATTGCACAAACAAGTCCTCTGTGTACCACAGTGCAGACCACTTAAAGACCTTTGCTTCACCTGTGAAATAGTGTGGAATATAATTAGTTAATTTGACCTGTGAAGACGTATGCAGTCCTCCGCTACAGTAATCCAGGGCTCATTGTATGGCTGCAGGATTTAAATGCCCTTTACGCAGTCAGTGTTGACGGCGGAGAGTCTGAAGGATTTTAAGGCAGACTAATGAGAAAAATCCTCCGCACAGCAAGAGAGAGAGGGAGGAACTCCATTTCCGTCCTGTCAGGGCTTATTTCCAGTCAGTTACATCTTGGCAGTAGATTGAGATGCACTTAAATCCGTCTCCACTAAACAGGTATGCATTAGCCATCAGAGACATAACAAACTACCACGGCACTCTACCGTTTGACTGATCAATTTCCAAGGCTACTCCGCCTGCCTTTACCTTTTCGGCAAGGCCTAAGTCAGAAGAGAGCACACTAGAAATGACAAACCACAGGAGTAGAGGCATAGAATCATAGAAAGTGCCTTTTATGCTTTTTGGTTTCCCTTTCCTGTAGTATGGTTTGTGTGCATGTAAATGGCTAACATCCCAAAGTTTACGAAAGAGGGAGTTTCTCTCCCACACACACCTCCGTGCCTGAAATGCCTCCATTGGACTCCTTTGTTTTCTTCCTTAACATAGTGACGTCACTATGTAACACTTGCGCTTCTATTGGCTAGAACTCCAACACATTGTACGTGACGTCTAAGCCGTTACTCATACTGATTCTTGTGATTGGTTAACTTAAATAAAGACCTTTTTGCATGTCGACATGTCACAGTAGAGGCACACCATGCAAACGTAGCCTGAAAATGAGCATACTAGCCTAGGGCCTCTTTAAAAAAAGATTTCAGGAAAGTGCGTTGTGAAAAAAGCGATAAGAAAGCACAAAAGAACAATATTGCAAGTCACTATTCTCCACCTGTTTTATGATTCAGTCTAAGTAGCCTGTGTTTGACCTGTCACTTAAGGAATTCAATATCCCCTTCAAGCGACATTCAAAACACATACGGGGTGTAGAGACTGATGACTTAGACACGGCACACGTGAATGAGCATGTGTTTGCTTCAACGGTAATATCCCATGTCGGCACGCTCCCACACTCTTAATTGGAAACTGTGTCAGTTACGTAGGTGAGGGGTGGGGGCTTCAGGGGGAGAGAATGAAGGAGACTATGTGATGAAAAGCCACCTGTAGTGGGAAGATTTCCCCAGCTTGTCGTCTAGCAGGTCTCCCCTTATACTCTGAGATGCATACATTAGCGCAGTGCAGCGTTTCCTTCATCACACACGATTGTTTGAGTGCCACATCTGCCTCGTTAGAATGAGACGACAGACAACCTTTTTATGGATCTGCTATTCCAAAATCTGTTAGCCGCTAGCAGGGAAACCTCATGCTGTGAGAGGATGAGACACCATCAGGAGCTAAATATGCTATACATTTGATGTGAAATGTTTCACTATCATTTCATATCTGCGATAAAGAAACTTCTGAATGACAAAATAAATATGAAATGAGAGAAAGAGAGCTTCTGTCCTGATTTAGTAACACTTTTTGTTGCTTTGTGCTTTTGCTCGTTTGTTCCACTTTCTATCCTTTTGATTTCGTTAAAATGTTTTACTCATCAATCAATCAATGTTTATTTATTTAGCCCAATATCACACATGTTACATTTGTCTCAGTGGTCTTCACAGTGTGTACAGAATATCAGTATGACAATACGACACCCTCTGTCCTTAGACCCTCTGTCCTTAGACCCTCACATCGTACAAGGAAACACTTCCGGAGAAAACCCACAGTTTAAAGGGGAAAATGGGAGAAACCTCAGGGAGAGCAACAGAGGAGGGATCCCTCTCCCAGGACGGACAGACGTGCAATAGATGCCGTGTGTAAATTGAAAAGATAATACATTTGCAACATAGGCAGTCCAAATATTTGGAAATGCATGTGTGTATAATAGGAAGATGAATCCACGAGGATATCCATCCAGGACCGATCATCCAGGACCACAGCCACGACTCGCGATCCAGGGCTCGCGATCCAGGACACAGGACCGCAGGATCATCCATGACTCCGGATCCCAGCGTATATAGACACCAAAAAGAAAGACATTTGGGGAAGCTGGGTTAATCGGAACATGAGAGTACACAGGTATAGACAGAGAGAAGGAAGAAGTAAGATGTCCCCCAACAAACTAAGCCTATATCAGCAAAACTAGGGGCTGAATCTAATCAGCCCTAACTATAAGCTTTATCAAAAAGGAAGGTCTTAAGTGCACTCTAAAAAACGGATAGGGTGTCTGCCGCCCGAACACAAACTGGAAGCTGATTCCACAAATGCGGAGCTTGATAAGAAAACGCTCTGGCTCCCATTGTACTTTTAGAGCAGGGGTGTCAAACTCAATTTCATCACGGGCCACATTCGCATTATGGTTGCACTCAAAGGGCCGGTTGTAACTTTAAGACTATAAAAATACATAAATATTTAATATATAAACTAATGTATTATATTACATTATTGCCTTTGCATTGGATTATTATCGGATAGGGTAATAACTTCATATTTAACTACGTCTGAAAGCAGAAGTCTCTAATTGCAAGTCTCTTCAGTGAGAATGTCACAAAATGATTTTAAAAGACATTTTGAAAAAAAAGTCAATTCTGAGAAAAGATGCATATTTAGAAGAATAAAATTCAAATCTGAGAAAAAAAGTCAAATTTGAGATGCATTGTGGGACATGTAGTTTATGGGCAACGTGCTTCTGTAAATCGCCATGTAACTGTATTATAAACATATTATATTCTTTGCAAGCTATTGTGGGGCCACATGAAATGAAGTCGCGGGCCGGATTTGGCCCCCGGGCCTTGAGTTTGACACCCCTGTTTTAGAGACTCTAGGAACAACCAACAACCCTGCATTCTACTCATGTGTTCACCATGACTGAAGGTATTCTACTAGCATTTGTTTTACTATGCTTTGCTTTTCCTAAAGAGATTTGAACATCAAAACATCAATATGAGGCCTTGAACCAGTACATTTTGTTTATTATTTCATACATAACTCCCACTGGAGGTGAAGTTGTGTAGAACAAGTGCACCTTACAGTAATTGTGCTTCCTTAAAATATCTTTCAGTGAGCAGTCTTCGCATATTATTCTACCTCCACAGCTTTTGCTTCTATCAGTCATAGCTGAAAAACCTGATTTCATGATTTAAGATCTTGTTTTGTTTATCAAAACATTTCACAACCAGAAAAGCAATGGAAAACTGTATACAGAGATGTAAATAAAACGACTTGCAGAAGCATCCATTGTGTCTTTAGCGGCACCAAGAGATATAAAGAGACTATCAGCTTTGTATTCGTTAAAACTCGCTTAAACCAGGATGAAAATACTTAAGATATCATTTTTTAAACTGGACTGAACAGTGTCGTCTTGTGAAAGTTAAAGTAGAGCAGTTGTAATAACTTTCCTTCTAAAATACCTTTTCGCAGCGCCGTCAGCCAATTTAATTTCCATGTGAACCTCGGCAGCCTCGGACGGCCACCCAGCCTGATGGCTTTCTTTATTGGCTACTTGAGCCACTGAAGCCGCCATGAGTAGAACATGCTGTCTGTGTGATGTCAGGATTCCCTAGAGAGAGAGTCATCTCGGTCTTTTCCACAAACGCCCACTGAGTTTTCCACTTAATTCAAGCCCTTAACAATCATCCTTTTGTACGGTGAGCGCAGGAGAGTCGCGGCGCCATGTGCTGAACGAATGCTGGAATTCACAAGCAGCGTTTCGAGAAGGTTGTGATTGTTTCGTTGATGTTTTTGTGATTCCGCAGGCTGTAAATGAAAACGTGCAATCATATCTTAAGATTCAAAGTGGTAAACGCAGGGGAAAATGTGACTTGTAGCAAAACCTTTTGATGCAGAACAGTCACGGTGTTATCAAAGCCTCACACTTGCTACCACAGCCATGAAGAAGACTACTTCGTGAGGGGGAACAAGGGGAGAGGAGCAACAAAATGAAGGAGAGATGAAGGGAGGGTTGTTCCACATTAAAGCTCCCTCAGTTATCTCTGCTTTAAAGAACACAGAAGAAGACTCCCGACGTTTCACAATGGATGCCAGAGCATGCGTAGAATGGCGAGGAGGACCCAATGTGTACGCCTAGTTGCCATGGCGTCTCCTGAGTGGATGTGGAGGAATGAGGGCATGTTTTGTGCCCACCTCTGCCAGCATTTGATGGGAGGCATGGGATCAGTGGGCCACCACCCTCAGTGTGCGCTCTTGAGGGCTTTAACATGGCACAACGCTCGGAAGAAAGACTTCACACAGCCTTCAAATGGAGTAGGTCACATCGGCACTCCCTTATTTGTGTTGCTTATAAATGGCGGGAGGGAGTGACACATAAAAGCGTCTCTGAATGTCTTGATTCTGTGTGAGAAAAAAGAGGAGAAAGACAGTCTCACTTAATTGCCATTCAAGAAGACATAACCTTTGGATCACCTTCTCTCTCTTGTAAAGGCCACTGGAGGCAAAGTTATTGCTCATAAATGACTTGCTCAGCACCGACGAGGAGGAGAGGCGGTGGATTCTGGGAGGCGACGGAGTATCAATCTAAGCTTTTAGCCTCTTCCTCATCCCAGTCTTCCCCTCCCGTGTTAAGCCCAACGAGCTCGGCTGTTGGAGGATGAAGCTCAGACTTTGAGCCTTGCTGCAGACATTTCGCTCCTCCCAAAAAGACTCCGAATTGTTGCTCTTTTTGTTCCGTTGTATTCATGTGTTCTCAGTCATGCACAAACATTGCCACACTTGGCCAGTCCCCTAATTATGTTGCCCACATCTTCCTCTGTCCCGGAACCTTTTGTATTCCCACAGTGCGCTACACTTAGCAAGCTTCTCACTGCAGCAGCGCCCAATGAGATTCCTTGGTATAAATCACAGCTTTGAATCCTGCATTCAAACGCATTGATATGCACGAGTGTGTGCACCGTCACCTCTCCTGCGTGCAGCCGGGAAATTAGCCTTCCATTGTTCACTGGATGATGGACAGAAACATTATTCTTTCTAATATGAAGTTGTCAAATATACATGAAAGAGCCTCAAGGAGATCTAAACTGAGTAAATATGAGTGCGGTGTTCTGACTGCACCCATTTATATGAATGCAGGAATTGTCACGGTTTAATCTGAATGGCTACAGCCGACTGGGATGATTCATTGTTTCAATACACGATGCACATGTGTCGGCATGTATTCACCGAATGTGTGGGAAAGCTAACGGTGCACAGTAGATCTCAATTTCTTTGCCTGCCCGGGGCAAAGTGGGCACTCACACATGGGGCTCTCCTTTATTGACAGCTTGGGAAGATGACTTGAACCTCCATGTGACCCTATGGGTCCTATAACGCAGAGAAGAACCGGTCGGTAATTGCCTAATATGGCTTGAAGACCTCTGACTCGACCTTAAGAGTCACCACACCGACTGTGTTGTCATTCTCCTCTTCCCCGGTGACAATGGTATCCTTTGTGTGGATTGGATGCCATTCAAGCAATTCATTTTCTTCAATGAGCAGATGTATTTGACTGATTACATCGAGTGAGAGAACACTTTCTTTTATGTGCAAACTGCGAGGATTGATTTGAAAGATTTGTGCAAAGTATTGAGAGAGTTTTTCATAGCCGCCTAATTATCTAGTTCATCGATTGAATGACCATCTCTGGGAAAACAGTGTGGTTATTGTCTCATAATCAGATGTCCTGGTCTTATGTAATGCTTCCCTAATGAATCACTTCAGAGAATGGAGCCTCGTTGGCAGGGCCTCATAATAAATCACAACAGAGCTCAGTGCCCCTCAGTCCAGCTCGGTCACTGACGCCGAAGAAGAGCTCTCAATGACTACAGCTGCTCATTGGGACTGTGAACGCTTCCCCAGATGTATGTCGAAGGTTCACCTCCTTTAGATTTGAGCAGGCACTCTGTTCTCTCCCGTGTTGGGGCCGCTCATTATGACCCTCACACAACACGGCATTGAAGCCTTCCCTGGGTGAGAGAGGCCGGGAGAGACACAGAGGCACACGGTCTGAATGAAGAGGAAGAAGGTTGCTGTCCCACTTAATGGGAGCTGACATACACTGGTGCGTGAAATGACTTTGACTGATCCTGGCGATAGCACCTCTTTCCTATTCAAATCAGCACTCACTCTCCAAGACAGCTTCAACTGGCAGAATGAAGATAAGCTCCCAAAAGTTAATGACTGCGGTGCAATTTTCCAACAGCAATGCAAGGGGACCTCATACTCATGCATGTCTTAATTTTGTTTATTTATCATGACTCGTATCATCTCAGTAGTTTAATTTGCCAACACGCTACAAGAACGGTTTCTTTTTAAAGCAATATTTCAGTTTAATTCGTCATCTCACGCCTAGACTACTGCAACTCCCTCCTGGCTGGTCTACCTGCATGTGCCATCCGACCTCTGCAGCTCATCCAGAATGCAGCGGCTCGTCTGGTCTTCAACCTTCCTAAATGCTCCCACACCACGCCGCTCCTCCGCTCCCTCCACTGGCTTCCGGTAACTGCTAAAATCTACTTCAAGACACTGGTACTTGCATACCATGCTGCGAATGGATCTGGCCCTTCCTACATCTAGGACATGGTTAAACCGTACACCCCAGCACGTGCACTCGGCTCTGCATCAGCCAAACGGCTCGCTGCACCCTCGCTGCGAAGGGGACCCAAGTTCCCATTAGCAAAAACATGTGGGTTTGCTATCCTGGCTCCAAAACTTGAAATGTTTTGGCTCTATGAAACCTGATGTACTTATATGATTCTGTTTTCTATCTTCTTGGTCGAACGCACTTATTGTAAGTCGCTTTGGATAAAAGCGTCAGCTCAATGTAATGTAATGTAATTGGCCAATCGGAAAATACGAAACATGTTCCCCAAGGTGTGTACACATCCTAATGAGTTGAATAGATGCTTTATAGTAGCTACAGGAACATGCAGAGCTGGTTTGTGATTCAGCCATTAGAGCCTGAAGGGCAAAGGCGAGGCCAGAGGAACTGCGATCCTCTGGAGCATCAACGATCAGCCCCCGCCGGAATTAAGGAACGCTGTCAAAGGAAATCATTAAGCCTTTCAGGAAGACAGGATTCAAACACGACACACAGTTTACGTATTACTTCCGTCAGATGGTCTCCACTTTAAGGGATTGCTCTGAGGACATCAATTTGTTGAAACGTTCTTTTATTAGCATTATTACAGCTATAAATCCACATAAATGGAAGTGACCTTTGCCTTGCGTCATGCTGCGTGTTTGACAGGCAGCATGTGTTTGGTCATTTTCTATGCAAAGCTTATTTGCAGCTTGTCCTAAGTAGATCATTGTTTCTAACTTAAATCTGTGTCCAAATATGCCTTGGCCTCATAAACCCCTTGTGTGAGAACGCGGCACCGGGCCAAGTGTGGAAATCTCAGCTTTAGCACTGCGGCTTCAGCATCTCAGTGTACGTTGAGACTAGTACGATTTCTTCACGACAGCTGTGGAAAGAGATGACGGATGCAAATTATCTTCTAAATGATTGATTCTTCGTAAAACTCCACCGACAAATAAAACCTACCTTCCAGTGGCACCACAAACTTCCTCACTGCCATAAAATATGACTTTTCTTACATTTCTCCACAACTCTTTGAAGTGCTCTAGCAGGTGCACTGTAATGGAGACAAGTTATTGCATTCAAGTCCCCGCTCACAGCAGCATTGTGCACTTGGCTTGGAACGTTACATGCCTTTGCTCTGTGTGCAAGGCCGGCCACTGTGCTTGTGAAACTTGCCCCGAGCTATCGGCACAAAGAACCCGTGACTGGACCCAGACTGTTGCCATAATTGCCTCTGAGTTCAGCAAATGGAGCCTCTGACAGGGTGTGAGTGATAAGAAAACGGCTTAGTTGTTTTGTTTCCAGCTGGGTTCGTCTGGTGTCCTCCACAGTCCAAGTCGCTCTAAGTCTTCGTTAGGATCAACTCCAATGCAGGCATTTTCTCCCTCTCCTGTGATTCATTTTTTGGTCTGCCAGACTCCCTACTGGTTCATAATGACGGGCTTTGGTCAAACAGCTGCCTCAGCATTTCTCCTTGCTTTGTGGCCGAGTGAAACCCTCTGTGTGTGACTTCCATCTCAGCCTGTGAGCTGGGTGCTCTCTGAGGCTCACACAGGACGTTCACTAAATAACTTACTATAAGGTTTTAAATGATTCATGCAGTTAATTATCATACTATTACTTCTTTGAAATTATTGAAAGCTTCCTCTATCGGAAAGTGTCTCCCAGAGGGACTGGAAGTATTTCCCTTTGTAATTTTTCCCATTTATTCATTTTTGCGACGCTTGTAGGTCCATAGAACATACCTTCTAAAAATCAGCATTTTTTTATTGTCATTGGCATTTTAGCATGCTGACGGTAGCATTTAGCCCAGAGACCACTGTTCCAATCCTAATCGATCAGTAAATCTTAACAGAGAAACACGCTTCTTGAGACTTAGATTTGTCTTTATTGGCCTGCTTTGCTGATTCCTTGGTATTTCTTGATGTAACACAACATTGTTCAAAGCATCTGCTATCATGGGAGCTACTAGTTGATGCAGTGCCCCCAGTCTAAACACAACAGCCATCTCCCTTTGCACTTCTATGTTCCTGGTCTTTGGATTGATGATGCAATTCCTCAGTCAAGGTTCCCGAATGATTAGCAGACCTTTGCCTATACACGGTATTCCCCATCACAACCTGGGCTTTGACGCTACTGTGTGTGCTGAAAAGATGGGTTGTTCCCTCCCCTCTCGTCCCCAAGGCCCTGTGTGTGTGCATCCATGTGACATATGCTGTCAGAGACACGTACCCACATTATTATATGCATTGACTCTAAGCAGTCTCTCGATCAAACATGCACATGCATACAGTCGTAAAAACAAGCACTCTTCCCTCCAGTGTGTCCCAAGACAATTGGGGCCCTGTGGCTCCCACCCCCCAGCCTGGCCTCTTTAATGAGGACTGGCCCCTGTGTGTTTGATCCTGCTGCCAGCCCACAGCCCTGCGGCCCCTCAGCCTCATGCCTATTCAACAATCCCCACAGCCTCTCCAGTTACCCCCCCACCACCACCACACCACCCCTCTGCCTCGGGTACACTATGGATCCAAAGCAAAAGCACTCCTGGGCGGTTGTTCGATATCAAAGCGAGTTTGACTGAAACTGTGAGGAAAAAGGAGGGGGGGGGAAATGTAGCTCGATGCTTTGTACGTTTACAAGCAGCTCTGGAACTGCACATTGATTGGTTATTTTTGTATTGTCGAGGGTTCTTCTAAAACTTCATCTATTGACTGGTTAAAATCCATGAAGGTTTTTTTGAGGTTTCAAATGCCAATGAATTGCTGACTGTGGTCCTGGCACAAACACGTTCACAGTTTCTATGAGAATTCTCTAACATGGCACTTCTTGTGTTTTGTGCACAGGATGGGGGTCTGCTGATTAACAACCCCACAGCCCTGGCTATCCATGAGAGTAAGTGTTTGTGGCCCAACACGCCTCTGGAGTGTGTGGTCTCACTCGGTACGGGCCGCGCCTTTGATACTCCCGGCAAGGGCACCACCTCCACGAGCCTCAAGACCAAACTCAACAATATCATCAGCAGCGCCACAGACACTGAGGGTAAGGGACTGTTAATGCAATATGATAACGGTGCATTATTGTCATTTAGAGTCGGGTTTTCGGACTTATTGGACTGTAAATGTACACGTCAATCAAATGAACTGTATATTTGTTGGTTCTTAATCAATATAACGTGTATGTTTCTAATGTCCCTCTACAGTGGGTGGTAAACCTTGAAACTACTAAATAAACGTACTGTATTAGGGATATTCCACCAATCGTATAATCTCCTCTGTGGATATGAAGTTAGCTTTCATTTAGTTCATTTTTAAACACATGTCTCATCCCCCTTCTGAGCAGTGGAAGTGTGATAATAGATATTCACATTCCCCCTTTTGATCCCAATTATTAACACTACAGCAAAAAGGGTTACATATTGTTGATTTGATTAACTATTAACTATCTCAACATTTCATTTGGGAGCATTTGAAGCAACACATGCCAGCTGGCACAGTGTCAACAACGTCTGCTTATTTTTGTCCAACATGTGGAAACACTACTTCATGTGCCCCAAAAATGATGACGCAACGTGCCAAATACAGACAAGCTGCGTCAACAAAGGCGCACACTGTTCAAAATATCAAACCTGCCAGCATGCATAGCATCTATTTTGGCATTTGCTGCATTGCTGATTTAGTTACCTTCATTTTATTTTGTCTGCACATGAAGATTAAATGAATACAGACTATTATCAGAATGTACAAAGACTTAAATGAATTATGCCCTTTGTCTCGGTCTGTTCTGAGAGAAGGCAAACACTGCACTGCAGCTTGACTTTGTTCTGGATACGTCCCATCCTGGCCCCCTGTAGTAGCCCCCTTCCGTCTCCTTATCACCTCTGGACATGGGCACCTCTGCTGAGACTAAATGTGGCTCGTCCCCCCCCCTGTTGCTGCTCTGTGGTGCTGAGGGTGACCTAGATGCCTCTCTGCACTAGTTCCTTCTGTATTTGGGATTAAGCTCTACCCAGCTCTCCAACAGGCTTTTGTTATTAAGAAACAGCAGATTAGCAAGAGTGTTTATCGCATATTTCCTTTTTTTCCAAAAGCTTCCCTCCTGTCTCAGTGTTCACAAGCCTCCTGCTTTGTCATCACTGTATCAGTAAAGCTTGTTGTTGTAAACAGATAAGGCTGATCTAATACACAAAAACAAAGCTCCTGATGGAACTGGCTTGTTCTCATTCACAAAGTCGATCAATCGTACTCCACTGCAGTCTAGAATTCCTGAACTAAAATGGAACAAATATGTTTTATAATTCGAATCTCTGTTTCACAAAGTTATTTTTTGGCAATTTTAGTTTGTTGTGGAAACATGCAATGCCTGTAAACTATTTGCTTACATATTGGGATGCTCAGAGTGTTATGAGCCTGCAAAATAAACGCTAGCCTGTGGTAAAAGCCCATGGCAGTGAGCTTGTTGAACCCATAGATGCTCTGTAAATCAAAATGCAGGCTTTCTGCACACATCTGTTTGTGCTCTAAACTCAGTTATTGGAGTAGTAATTAAGTATCTAGAGTAGTTTTCCTGAAGTATAATAATAATAATTCTGAAGTCTGTTTGAATATTCTTACGACACAAAGCATGGCATTTTCTTCATAATACATTTCATCAGGGTAAAATAACCGAGCATTAGAAGGTGACTCACCTGTTCACTATGTAAACTGATTTGTATTCAATATAACTAATATAATTAATTAATACAAGTGTCAAATCTGTGATGTAAGTGTTTTAAACAGCTGTGGAAATTGAGAGACTGCTGCCAACAAGGTCATTTCTTTAGGCGACAGGGGAAATCAGAGTCTTTAACAGTTGTCACCTAGCTTGTTACGCTGATCAGTCTGAGCTGAAAAGCAGGGACAAACTTTAGGTAGTACATTTAGAAAAACAGTGAATAATAATTAGATAGAAAACATATTACATCTCTAGATTAGACAAATGATGTTGCGTCATTTCAGAATTTAGTAAATGCTTATCTTCTTTTTACTTTTCAGAACATATTCTTTCAAAATGCAATCATGTAATACAGTATGTGGAGCAAATAAAATAAGCAAGAAATAAAAGTCCATAAAACCCCCTCTATATAACCTTTTAAATAAAATACTCTTATGCTCCTCAGACTGAAAGGCAGCGAGTTCGGGCTGAATCTGTGTCTGAGCTTCTGCACTGCTGTGGGAACACAGACAGAAAAACAACCTCCGTCACCTTTATTGGATGCTTCAGGCATATTTACCCTGTTATTGCTACTCGCAGCCTGTTAACATGCATTTGCATCTTGTTGATTTTAAACCTCTCAGACGTAGCATTTGGAAACCACCGTGACTGACAAGCCAGACATTTTCACTTGGTATTAGCTCGCCATCTCAGCCTTGAGTGCTTACTCTGCAACACATGTAAAGCAGTCACAGACACGTTTTTACTTTCTCACTCGCTACAAAATATTTGAGTGTTTGTGCATATTAACACTATTAGGGACATCATCGTTTGTTTATCATTTTTTGTCTCACTTTCAAATTCTGTTTGTTTTTTCGTGTGAACTCACTCTCACCTCTCTTCCTCCCTCCAGAGGTTCACGTCATGCTTGACGCCTTCCTCCCCAACGGGACTTATTTCCGCTTCAACCCCTACATGAGTGAGGACATCTCGATGGATGAGAATCGGCAAGAGAAGCTCAATCTGCTGCAGGCTGAGGGCCTCCGTTATCTGGAGAGGAACGAGGAGAAGCTGAAGAAAGTTGCTCGCATCCTCACCCGGGAGAAAGGCTCCGTGCAGAAGATGACCGAGTGGGCCCAGCTCAGGGCTGACATGTACAACGGGGTGTCCTTTAAATCCTCCAAGGTGTAGATCCAACACAGGCCACCTTGACTTCACATGGAAACTCTTTGCCTAAAATAAGTCATAGTTCCCTTATTGGTGTGTCAAAATCGTTAAGATCTGTATCTTTTCAGAACATATAAGTATGTGTCCAACATGCCCAACACTACTTTCCTCTGCTATCATACTTTTAGTTTAGTGTTTAAGGGATGCAATTTGCATGAAAATGAATCTGGTTGCCATTCTTGTTGGAAGCACTCAACTTATCACTGTGTTGCATTCAAGGACGTGTCAAATGACGTGGATTTGGGGGCTCCGGTGACAGGGATTCACTGTCAGCTTGCTCGCAAATGCGGCTTGTACATTTAAAGGTAGAGCTCAACCTTTTGGGAAAAAAGGCTGATCTGCTTTCTTGCCAGAATAATCTGCAACAAATTAAATGGTAGCGATTTCATCTAATTCTGTCGGTAAATATAAAGATATTTAGTGGTTGCTTAGTAAAAAGACTGAAAATGGATTGCATGTTCTCTCTAACTATTTATAATTTCTAGACGTTTTGCTAAACTAAGCTAACTAGCTGTTGTCTCTAGCTAACCTTTTCATAGAGATATGAGAATGGTATCAATCTTCCCATCTAACTTTTTTCAAGTAAATATTGCTCTATACAAATACTGTACAAGTTCACAGTAGCCAGTAACAGACTGTTGAACCAAGTGATCCATTTTTAACCACTTGCTTTCTTTTATAAAGATTTGTTATGACCACCAGCATATCCTCCAAAAGTTGTTTTTTCAGAAAACGTGTAGATGGGATATATGTGGTATTGTGCAGTATTTGTCAAGCTAAGCTAGCAATCTGTAACACTGGAAAACTTAGATGTCAAGTATTTTTGTAAATGGTCAAATCAAGGCCAATTTGAACACTTATTGCTGGAGACATTTATCAGAATCTAAATGTGCACCTTTAACAATGCAGCTATTGATCAAATGTGTAATTGCGTACTGTTTAAAGTAACATTGGTACATGTGGGCCTACTTTAAGCAATACAGTATTGTGTATCCTGTTTGTAAATGCATGTTATATTTAAGATGTACGCATAAAGACAGTTTATAAAACGGACAAGTCAAATCAAGCAATCTGATTGGTTCTTAGTCGTGATATATGCTAAGAAGTACGTTATACAGTATGTTGCAAAGATTTAGCCCAGTGTTTAATCTAAAAAATACATATAATGATGAATAAAATAGCAGATATGTGTATAAGTATCCAACTGGAAGCTCGCTGTCAACAGGATGTACTTTTAAGTATTATTTTACACCCCGGGTATTTTAGGTTAATTTGTTTCAAACGCTTTTATCATCGTGTGCTTGATTGTTTGGTTTTATGGATCCCCCACAGGCGATACACATGTTCTGCTCTGTCTTCACTGTGCCCTCTTTCCCTTTGATGCCTCTTCTTCCTCCCTTTCTGCCTTGAAGTGCTGTGTGTGTGCCACCCCCCCCCCCCCCCCACTCACACTCTGCTGTACTATAGCGTCTGTTTAAATCATGCAGGTCACAGCTGAGGGACTGCTTTAAACCCCTTTTGCTGCTTATTGATTTGTCATGGCTTAAAATTATTTTCATGACATGTACAGCATAAAAAAATCACTGCATACATTCATGAGACCCTGGTCAAGTACTGTAAAACCGATGCAGCAATGTGTCGGTCACTCCCAGAGGACCGGAGGATGTTACCCAGATTAATATAATTCCATTGTTGATCCTGTGTGAAACAGTTTGAGAGAGTATGTAATTAAAACCCATCACTGAACCTCGCTGCATCTCGCCTCCTCATTATATGAAGATTAGCTGATTGTGATCTGAGTAAATCTGCTGTTTCTCTCACAGCCTGAGGATCAAGGATATTTAGTCAGTAACATGTACTCTGTCTCATCATTCCAACACAGATCTGACTGATATGCACCTACACTGCTCAATTTCGAAGCCTTGATTACAAGCTAATTCTGATTAGTAAAATTGCCG
The DNA here is from genome assembly GCF_902827115.2 of Pseudochaenichthys georgianus. Taxonomy (NCBI): domain Eukaryota; kingdom Metazoa; phylum Chordata; class Actinopteri; order Perciformes; family Channichthyidae; genus Pseudochaenichthys; species Pseudochaenichthys georgianus. Next base: position 34,111,195 of record NC_047508.1, read on the forward strand.
GTACGCTCTGTATCTTAACCTAACACCGGTTCCTATGGGTGTATGTTTTCTGTGTTACTGCATTCGTACAGCGGTGTATTTTTCAGGGGATGGTAATTTGAAGGTCCTTCCCTGGGCTGTCATAAAAGAAGGAAAGGGTGAGATGAGATGACTGTGCAAGGCTGTGCTCAGGCACCTGGGAAACAACCCTGGCTGTGATGGATCGCGCTTCCCTCCAGCATAAAAACCCTGCACTGACACAGCTCTCCACCAACTGCTTACACGCATGAACACACAGCGATGGCCACAGAAGGCAGAGGACACAACAAACAGCATCACCGAGGTCTGAGGGGGAAATAATGGAGGTCATTCATGTACACTGGTTTACCCGGAATTTAGAAGGTATTACAGAGAAAATGACAAGAGCAACATGTGTAAACTGGTGTATGCTAGATATTTTAAGTACTATAATTAAGCGGCATCTCTTGATTTCCTGATAAAAATCACTAAACAATTTAGTGAATTAAGATACAATTGTCTTATGTGTGGCAAATGCATGATTGGCCACAGAACTTAGAGGAGACAACGAACAGCATTACCTGAGGGGGGAATTGATACAGAATGGAGGTCATTCACATATATTGATTTTCCTGGAATTTTAAAAGTGTTACCAAGCAAATCGCTAGAGCTATACATGCACAAGGTGGACTTTGTCTTTATATAGAATACAAATAGAGTATCCTAAATATGTTATGTACCAACAGATGGAATATGATTACAAATATGTCGCTTTGTAGATTACAATACTAGCTACTTTCGAAAATGAAGTCGTACTGTGTTGCGCCTGCAGTGAACGTTTTTTTACACTCCTATAATATCAGCATTTGGCTCATTGGGTTTAAAGACAAGGACCAAATAACAGAGAAAGCACTTTTATTGCTGGATGAAGAGCCTCTTCTCAGAGAGATTCCTCAAGGGTCCGTTTGAACCGATAGTATATGAGCCTAAGCAGAAACCCTTAGAAAAAGAGGGGGCTGTTATCTCCCTGATTTGGTGCTGATTTTTCCAACAGCAAATTACTAAAAGTGGGATAATCAACAAACAGTCATCAAGAGATGCTTCTGTTGCTCATCATGACATCTTTCACCAGAGAGATATTAGGAGAAATACCTCTTCTCTCAATCAATCTGTCACTAGTATGGCATCTCACTGGATTTGCCTGAACCTGAAGAACAATTGAGTTTACTTTATTTCATATGGATGATCCATTCAGCATCAATATAGTCGGTGCAGTCTGTTTATCTGTTTAAAGTCGTTTTATTCCTGTGTTTATTCCAGTTAGTGGCACTATAATACTGAATGCTCTTGAATGCAGCATTCCTGGCTCCAGGGATTTACTGGAGATGTGGGTCACACCTCTTAGTGGCTCAACTTGTGCCTCCATTAGGGGATGGTGGTGAATCCCACTAAAGACAGCTTTCAAGCATGTGGCGCATTAATGTAGAAATCACTGACAATAGAGTTTCTTTAATTCTACCACACCGCATGACAGCCAGACTGTTCCAGTTATTTAAGAGTAAATAGAAGATTATTACAAATATTGACGAGGACTTTACTTTATACAAAAGTCTTTGCTTTCCTAATTTCTTACTTTTTGATCACTTCGTTGACCTTCCACTCAGAGTGAGGCCATTTAATACCGGGAAATCATCAACAAGTTTCAGTATATCTTATATTTTTGAAAGACCATGGATTTTTGTTTTTGAGGGTTAAGAGAATAACATGTCATGTTTTCTCACATACTCTTTAGTTTTGAGTTCATACTGTAACTTGACCTAACACTAAATAGCAATGTAAATGACCATATTTGCTTTTCTCACTCAGACACTGAAACTGAATTATCGACCTCTCAATGTTTGCCTTTAAATGTTGCCTTTATTTAAGACACATTGTCAGGGTCAAATGAAGAACTGCTCTGAGTGAATGGTGTTATATAAACACAGTCATTGGCCAACATATGAAAACATAAAAATAATTATCCTTAACCAATTTGACAGTGATTCATACTATTACTTTTGAATATGTTTTGAAAACACATGAAAAGCAGTTATAATCCACATACTAATCCGAAGAACTGCACAAATCAAACTATAAAATATATGCCTGCGTTTAACATAAATAAGGATTGTACAGCAACCAACAACATATAATCTACAGAAACACAGGTGCTCCAAATTAGCTTACCTTGTTGTATTTAGTGGATTTGTGCCATGTTTTTTGCCCCCTGTGTGTTAACACGGTTAAGCAGCCAGTAAAGGCTGCTCCCACTCAATATAGAGAAGTCATAATGTAATTACAGAGCAGGCTGAGAGGAAATGCATCTCCCCTGATGTAACCAGATCTGACTCATGAACTTGTCCCCCAGCAGTAATCACTTCAATAATTTGATTTATTTTGCACCTTTGGCCAAACCTCCAGACTCTGAGTATTACGACATATCTCCAGTCCATGTTGGGAACATATCTCTGAGATGTCTTGACAGGTTCTGTGTTCTCCCATCTTTGTTGTCATGTAGCCTCTTATCCTGGAGCTGGCTGCTTCTCAATTACACATCACATGTAGCTGCTGCAAATACACCCAACTTATTAGCACGCAATTAGTTTTAGAGCGAGCGGCAGATACTGTGATAAGATGTGAGGAGTTTAATTGCAAAATATGATTGCCTCTCATGGAGAAAGGGACAAAGAACAAGTAGAAAAACAAACCCAGTCAGATGGAAGAGAAATATATTGTGACTTACCATCTGAATAAACTTCAACATAACACATACACCACGTTGATATTGTTCATAATCATTGCATGTTATTCCGAATGTCCGGCTCCTTTAAAAATGTCAAGGTGTGAAAGTAGGTGATGTTGTTTGCGACTGCTGTGTTTTGATTTAAGTTCTGACTATGAGCCTGCTGATCTGTGTTGAATCTGTGTTAAATAATCATCACCTCTGTTGGGAGGGAAGTCATTTAATGGTTGGCTTGTTGGTTCTGCATCTGTTATTAAGTTTGCTGTAAAAAAGAATCAGACCAAATAACAATGAACCATTGAAGAAAACAGGCCGAGCGATGACTGTGTCCTACAAAACAGCCGTGCTATGTGTGAGTTTTTTTTACATTTCAGTAAATAGAGGACTTTAATGATCCACTTCAGTAATGGCCACGATAATTGGAGTTACCAGTGAGGCGGAGAGGAAGTCTTCTCTGGTGGGTTTGTGCATTTCAACACAAAGACCTTACAAGATTCACTATGCAACTTTGCTTTGTCCCCATGGTGCTGTATCCTTGAACTTGTGAAAATCCCTCAGAGTATTTTATGGATAATATGCATGAGGGAAATTAAGAGAATATTTTAATGAGATTCAAGAGGTATGCAGACATATCTGGAGGCGGTCTGAAATGAGAGGCGAGGCAAGGAAAATTACAATACTTCCCAGTGTGGCACTGATGTGGGTAAGAATCCCCTCGTCCCCTTCATGATGATGAGGGAAACTGGTTCCATTGGCGCTGGGGAATTAAACCCAGCAAATGACCTTGAACGTGCGTTAACCCTTTTTCTTTTTCAGATTTCAGTCACCTATTAGAATGTAATGTCAAGCGAAGTCTTACAGAATTCTTGATAAATATGATGTGAAGAGAGATGAATAATTGTCGGTGTAGTGTTGGGGATTTTACTCTTTAAATAGATTAATTTCTTCATGCTTCTCATGATGAATTTTGGCTGATTTCCAAATGATTATTATCTAAAAACCCACTTTCATCTTGCCTCAAATCCGTGCTACAACCTAATTTCTGCTAATCTCTGTCAACCAACCTCTGTATGGCAACTCAAACCAAATACTTGTCTACTTGCCAAACCAGGCTTATCACAGAAATAACTGCGTCACTTGCTCTCAATGTTTGATTCTTTAGCTGCAGATGGCTAAGCCTGGGATAATGCATGTGTGTAACATGCACTGAGAAAAGAGAGCATGGCTGGTTGGCTGATTTACAGCAGATTGAACTAAGAGGAAATGTCGCTTTTAAGTCACGTGAGCTCATCCAGTAGTCTTGGTTGATCCAGGCTACTGTATGGTTATTAGTGCAATCCTGCTCTCAGGGCAAACCTCTGGAGTGTATCAGGACAGGCAAATGGCTCCAAGTATATAAGGTCCAGAACAGCTGGAATGAAGTTCAGTCACAAAAGGTGAAAGCATTCATATTCGACAAATGGTTTACTGTGGATTTGACGTTTTATTTTTTTACATTTTGTTTTAATTTGATCTCTCTCATTTTGCAGGCCTGATTAATGGAAATGTACAGGATTATTAATCATGTAAGGCTGGGAATTTGCTTAGTAGGCTACTAAACATTATTCCTGCTTGTGCAGTAGCATTTTCGTGATTTAATTTAACGATTACACTGCAGCTAAATACATAAAAAAATAAAAACAGCTCCCTGCTGGTAAATAACACTAAATGGAATTGCTAAGAATTAAGAGACAACTTTTTGATTTCCCCCCCCCCCCCCTAAACCTCATCCAGCTGTTGTCCATCTGTGTATTAGAGCCGGTAGGGGGTAAAGTACATTTAATGTGTCTATTTGGTTAACATTTTTGCTAGAATCGTTCAGTGCCTTGAGGCCACCATCCATCGGTAGCGGCGCTGCAGTGCGCGCAATGGGCGTGCGCACGCCCCGGAGTGCTGCTGCGCGCCCCCGCCTGTTGTATTGGAGAGCTGGTGGGGAGAGGAAGAGAGGACCAGAGAGGCTCGGCAGTGAACGGGACTCCACGTAAATAAACAGCAGGTATCACGGTATCGCAGGGGACTGAAGATAGAGAGCAGGCTCCGTGTTTCCCACCGCCGAGGAAGCAGATAAGGTGAGCTAATTGATACCATTCATAATAAACACGTGTCGTAGCTCTCAGCTCTGTCAGGAGTTTGTGGGAGAAAAGCAGCGAGTTGGATGCTGCAAGGCTGTCAATGAAAGCACTGTGCTCTTCAATGCATAAGGTTAAAGACCCGAGGGTTGTTGACAAGCTACATCTGTGGGACATCATTTTAAAGACACATTAACGCGTTAGCCTCCTGCGTGTGTGCATCAGAGAGAGAGAGAGAGAGAGAGAGAGAGAGAGAGAGAGAGAGAGCAGGTGCATGTGTGCATATTACGGAGTGCAACTGTCAATCAATTGTGTGCTGCTTGAAAGACGGTGGGAGAAATCATTGTCACCTGTATTGTCTGCACCTTTGACTCATGGTGCTCACATTACACGTGGTGAGTAAATATAGATTGATGGATAACACGATGGATAGATCTGTTGTATTAGTCAGTTGTTGTTTTGCCCTGTTATGATAAAAAAGCTGTCCTCTTACAGAAATCCCTCATGTCCTAAGCTGATTTGTTCCCCTCATGTTTCATTCCCTTCATATTCATTCCCAGTCTTGTTTTGACTGACCAGTCAGTTTGTTTAGTCTAATTTCCCCTCATCAGACTCAATCTGATTAGATAGCCCCCCGAGATTCACCCATTACATCCCATGCCATTTATTATACTAGCCAAACAATTGCTTTTCTGAACAAAAACCCACACGTTCCCACCCAAATCCTCTGCTTACTCCCCCCCTCCCTTTTCTGTCTCCCCTTGGTCAAAGCTTTACTCAAGGGGGGATTCACCATCACGCAACAACACCCCCCACCCCTCTTGCTCCAGACACTCTCACTCATACACACAACCAGACACACATGTCCCAGCTACACACTTTCGCTGCCTGCTCTGATAGCCGTATTAATACAATGCTAATGACCCCTGCTTTATTGTCTTGTTCTAACTCTCTCTCTGAAAGGGTTGACACACTTTCTAGTGATGTTTATTCACTGCGTGCAGACTATTGTTAATCTGTCTAAGAAGATAACAATATCCCCCTATCCCTGCCTTATGTCTCGTTTGCATTCATTTACAAACAGGCGGCAAATCTGTGATGCCACTTTACGTACGCATATCGAGGACTGTGTGTTCACATATCTTCACCAGGGTAAGTCAGGATGTTGCTGGAGCTGATTTTATACAGTCAATGCTTGAGTCGAGAGAGCCAATTCTCAGCGGCTACTGGAACTATTCTGAGAGGACATTTCAGGCTCATTTGACCAATGTGGAGAAATGTAGAACAAGATATTGACCTACATTGTGCTGCCATCTTTACTTTCACCCTCAGCACAAACGCCACTAGACGGGGAGATTTGCATAACTAAGGGATTATCATGACACACGTTGCTGGAGTTATTGTGAGAGCACCAGTCAGTCACATTGCTGACCTGAAACCAGTGGCGGGTAGCCCTGCTGCGGGGGCTATGGGAAAAGCTTGGGTGTTGGAGGGAAAATGCCACTTATTTCAGTCTGTGGGCAGCATGAAACACGCAGACTATTCTGTGAGAAGTGATCAACGCTCCTTCTGTAAGCGGCCGTCTGTGGCATTATGAACTCGGCCAACCGCATGATGGGACAAAGTGTCTCATAGAAAGAAAGACTTGTTCTGTGTCACTTGTGTTGATCATGATGACATAATTTCTGAAAAGGAACTGAGCTGAACCTCAGTGCCTTTCTCGTTGTGATTGATTTCTCCAAGGACAGACTTCATTCATGTCTTAGAAATGATGTTTCAAAGATGTGAATTTTAGCTGAAGTCAGAGTAGCAGACAGTAGTATTGTAGACTTTTGGAAACAAGGACCTCAAAGTCCTCTGTATTCTAAAGGATACTTCTGGATAATGACAACTTGGTCCTACTTTTGTATTTTTCACTGTGTTTTCCACTGTTTTTTGTTGTTGATTTGTTTGTACTTGTAACCTTATTGCTGAGATCTGGGGAAATGACAACATTGCAGAGATTACAGGCAGGAAATAAGTATAGTTGATTGACATTAAATGAATATGCAACTATTCCGTTTTATTCAGTCATTTTAAAATATTTCTCTGATTATTCTGGTCCTTTTTTTCCGTTGGAGCTTCTGAAATATGACAACTTGATGCCCTCAATAATTGTAACTTGAAGTTTAAATGAGACATTATCTTGAGATCTTGGACATTGTAACAGGCAGTTTTCAATATTTCATAGACAAAAATGATTTATTGATTGTTTGACAAAATGGAGAAACAGAGTTTCAGTACTGGATCAGACAACCGGACAGTTTGTAAACAAGACAACAGATTATTTAAACCACATTGTATGGAGTTAAGATTATGAACACCTGTATGTAAGTAGAATTCCTTTTATCCCCCGGAAAACTGTGTATGTGACTCCAATAAGTACAGTAGTGTGTTCGTCTGTTCAATTTACTGGAAGTTTACAACGTACTGTTATAGAAACAATATTACAATTAGCCTTTGTTTTCTCTGCTTAAAGGTAGGGTGGGTAAGAATGGAGAAACCAGCTCAAGTGCGCTAGAATTTGAAAGTACACAACCGAAGAACATGACCAATGGGGGCACGAGAGAAGTTTGTGCACAGATGGAAGGCTGACAGGTAGGTATAGGCCATCCAGTTATCTGCCGCGGGCCGGGTCTAGCTTTTGGTCTAGCTTTGGTTTAGCTTTTTACAGCGCCACGGCTTCCACAGATAAAACATTTGTATATATTTATAGTCAAAGCATTTAATGTAATATAACAAAAAGTGTTTCTGAAGTGAATTACCTACCCTACCTTTTAATGAATATGTCCAACCTTGTGGTTTGTTTACAACCTGTATGGTCATCTGACTTCTTGTGTTTCCTGCCCTGTTTGGCTTCTTTAAGCGCTGGTGCCCTGCCCTCAGATCCCATCAGTTAAATGTGATCACTACCCTGTAACAGCTAGGACCAAAACTATAAAACGTCTGCCCAAGTGGAAAAAAAACAACAATTATTGATAAAATGTTGTTTAAAATGTGCTGTGATCATTTATTTTCCATTGAGAGTAGCACAGTTAGGTTATGGATCATCATACAGTGGTTCACTCACTTATTGACTGGATGATTGACTGTGTCCTGGAGACACGTGTCCTGCCCCGAGCGCAGTCGATCCACCAGCCGCTGTGAATAGAAGGCTGTGCTGCTCAGCTGTGATGGGGCTACATCTCCAGGGACCAACAGAGGCCTATGCCTGTCCATTAGTGTCACTGAGGTGTGGGTGTTTCTTCCCAGTGGGCCAGTCACACACAGAAGCCCAGAACACTGACATCGCCTGGACCTCCTTGTCAGAAGCATGTTCGTCTCATTTTGGGACTGATGAGCGCCTCATTAGGGGACCACAGAGGGAACGCTGACTCCCCCAAACCCCCGGTTCACGGCTGCTTGAATACTTGCCTTGGCTGTAATTTGGACAAATCTATGCAGGGGTAAATGAGTACATGCAAAGAAGGACATGCATGTTCATCACACAAACACTTTCCCTCTCCGTCTGTGTGTGTGGCCTGTATGGTTGCAAGCCGGTCGGTGCAATTAGAGTTTCACACTCAGTTAGGGCAGCAGTCTCTAATGGGGATTGACGTGTTACTGCGAATCCTCTCCACACAGCTGCAACTGTTGATGTTTATGTACTAGACCTTTATTATAATTCCAGGAGTGGATGGTGATAGATGACAAAGGAAAATTGATATTTATGGAGATTTATGTGTTGCTCATAGCCCAACTCAGACTGGTTTTCTGAGTAATTGGATCAAAAGATGTGGAGGTACTTTATACTGAGTTTTTGCTCAAATGATTAGTGAGTAGATTGCAGATGAAAATCTGTAATTTATTAAGAAAACATTATTAAGCTGTAATTCCCCAATGTGCGGATGTTTTTCCTGTTTTGTTTTAATTAAACATCTAGTAATTTGAGAGTTTTAGTTCAACATAACAAGCAGTCTGAACATGTCAAATTTGGAAAATCTTTATCAGCAGAATCATCAGTAATGAAAGCTGTTTTAATTTGCAGTTCTTACCTAAAGCGTTGTCCTTACTATTACATAAGGATGAATTGTTTGGAGCAGGTAATTTGCACAGAGTAGCGGTCAGTGCGGATGTCCCTGTACGGCCCTCTGTGACGGAGTCGTTACACCAGAGCTTTTCACCATGACAGTCATCGAGCCTGATCACTCAAGGTAGCCCAGGGAACGCTATTATCGCCTTGTCAGGTTATTACACCCCTTAGTGAGAACAAAGCGTTTAGAGATGCTCTTTTCTGTCCAAAACCAACTGCCAGGGAGTGACCGCAATAAAGCCTCCTTCTGAAGTTGGGGTAATGGGACGTAATGTTGTGGGTTTTATGTTCCCTCTCCTCCCCCAGTAGAGCGCCTGACAGGTTAACTAGCTGCACGTACCACGTACGCACTCCGAGTCAACCTTGAGTTTACTTGCTATGAACAGATGAAAATCAGACTTGAAATGTGCACTCGGGGTAAATTATCTAAATGCCCATAAGATGATCTGCTATCTTGCCACCCAGTAGAAGAATTGGAGGGAGGGAGGGAAAGGAAAATTGGGAGTGTTTTTAAGGCTATGAGGGTTGCAGGAGGGAGGAGGGGTGGATCATGTACCTCGGTCGACGCTGAGAAGGGGCAGGGGGAACAAAGGGGGACTGTTTTCTCTGTCTGTACTGGCGGGGCGGCTGTCCTCGCCTCTTTTCTTGCAGTATAGGCGGGTGATGGAGGGTTATGCCTGAGAAGATCCACAAAAGAAACTTGGGTGTTGGAGCCTCGGTTTCAACACAGTTGTTCCTGCTGAAGAGGACTGGAGAGGCAGTCATTGCTACCGGCAGCATTGGGCCTGTTTTAAGCTCTGGCCAACTTTAGATGGGCAGCAGATGATAGAGAGGTAGTTGGTGGCCCGGTAGCATCACATAACAAGGACCACTGCTTCCCTTTCCCGTCCTGAACACAACAGGAGGTGGGCATTGCTCCACCGGCAGGGAGTAGGCTCGCCAAAATAACAGAATTCAAGATGAGTGTGCACTTGAATGCTTTCTAGTCTGTTCTAGAGGCTCCATCCTCCTCCTATTTGCATAGAGCTTAAGAGTAACTCGGCCGCACATCCCACTCTTTGTTGGCACACCAATTCAGCCCACTTGTGTTCAGCAAATACATCGCCACTGCTCCTATTCTATTTGGAGATTTGAATAGTGGGCCCTGCCAGGAAATCCACCATAACCCTCAAATCTCCCACTAGCCAACGTTGAACGTTACATCCTATAAACTTGTCGAAGCAGGAATCTTCAGAAATGGGCGTAGTTAAGGTTGTAGAATTATCTTTGTCTCCCAAGCACATGATGCAACAGTGATTGAATCAACAGGAAAGACATGGACACTTAGGTGTCAGCCCATGAATAAAGTTTGACATGGAAACACAAAGTGGCTTTTCCATGGTTCAGGAGTCTCGCTGACCTCGAGGTCTTATTTAGGCCAGACCTTCTAATGCTTACCCTCTGTTGAAACCTCTACCCCCTCCCACACCCCGGCCGAGGGTAAGACACCATGTTAGCAGCTCAGCAGCCACCACTGAAGGGCCCTTAATCCAAGTGGGATGACAGCTTGGCTCTGGATGCTGTTGCTGTGGCGCTGAGACCAATGGGCTTTTCTTTCCCTCTTTTTCATCTCTTAAACCCCCCAAACACAGCCACAGGAATCCTGGGAAAAAAATTCTCCCGGGGAAGACAAAGGAATGGGATGGTAAACAAATCCAAGTGTAGATCTGAGATTCCTCCATTCATCAGAAGTTAAATGTGCATATCCTTTTGAGATAGAGATAGAGATACATTGCTAGCTTGGGATGTTTTGTTGTTGCATTTTTGTTTTTGTCCTGGTGTTATTTAAAAACATAATCTATACCCAGATAATCTTTGTCCAGGCTTCAAAATGATTAGGGAAGATTGAGGTCAGAAAAAACCATTAGTGTCATAGAATTTGGTGCCGTGGTCAAACCAGATCCTTTTTCCTTCCTGTACACCAATCGGAGCCGACCAGAGATCACGTGGAAAGCCAACCATTGGTAAAAAAATGGGCATCATTAGACGGTAGTCATCTGCCAGGCTGATACTGCAAATGGTCCTTTTCAGGGCATTGTTTATTTTGTCTCCGTGTTCAATTGTGAAAACTGTCAATTGTTCTGTTCAGGCGATTGACAGACAGTCAGTCATGGCCACAGTCATTCTACAAGGGACAATGGCAAACATTTAAAGGTGCAGCTTCTCAAATGCGAGGATTTGCTGCTTTTCTCTGTTTTATATGAATGTATTTTGACTGTTGGTTTTCCAAAAGATCATCAATAATCTCGGACTGGATCTTGGATATCTGTTTGTATTCATTCCTGATATTCCTCTACATAATAATCAACAGTGGAATTAATCTTCACATAAAGCCCTAGACATCTGGGTTTAAGAGATTATTAATGGTAAATCTATGATTGATAAAACAGATTTAACATTGAAACTGACATTAGTGTATACTTTAGCATTTTTCAAGATTCATATAACATCACAGACAAAAAAAAAAAATTGGTTTCAAATTTGATTTATTAACAAAACTCAAGGACATACACCATGGAAATGACTGCTCAGGCCCTGTGCCAGAGCAATTTAGGATCAATCGTTGGCAATGGAATAGCAATCAGTATAATCTCCTTGTGGTCAGTCCTTTGCTGGTCTCTCAGTGCCGGGCGTCTTTAGGAGCTGGAAGAATGTAATTGTCACTGAGATAATTCCTTGCTGTGGGCTATCTGAGCCCGGTGTGAGGATGGGAGGACGGACAAATGGCAACTTCATTTATCAGGATCTTGTCTGAGGCTGGCTGGCCTGATAACCCAATCAAACGTCGAGTGTGGCTTAAGCCTGTCTGGGCCAACACTGGGCTTTTTCAGCTCTGTGTTTGTCTCTATGTGGAAATATCAATGAGTCTTTGTCAGTGTGCCATGGTTTATAGCCAAAGCTACATGGTATGAGCCTGAAGTCTCTCAAAGCAGAAATGACACTAACAATCTTTACGTTTCAAAGCAGAAATGGTCTTTTCCATGAGCTTCATTTCCTGTCTTCACACAATTACACCATTGTACAGTTGGATCTTGGCAATGAATGCCGTTCTTTATGATGCTTTTAGTTGGTATTGTCCTGGCAAAGGTTGAAAAGACTATTCTGAGTCAGACCTAATGCTCCAGTCTTCGAGGTTGGCTGGTTTTGGGCCTCTCGGGGCTCAAGTCACAATGACCACGTCTCTGTATGAGCTATGGTGGACATGTTACTCAAAGGGGTTACTGCGTGACAGAGTGTACGCCTCCACAGACCCTGTGAGAGGAAAATAGGACACTTTCACTCACTGGTCATTTGTGATGTGTCACTGAGGTGGAATTCATATAGCTCTCGGTTCTGAAATGAGTATCTTGATTGTCGCTGACATTTGGTGGTATGTAGAAGGCTCAGCTCAGAGGCGAAGGGGCACTCTTTAGATGTGCTTTCATGAAATGTGATTGGTGTGGAATAATAGATGAAATTGTTAATGTACTGAGGGGCTGCAGTGAGCTGCTGTACTCACTCTTCTGGGTTATGCATTTTGTCAGCTTTAATTTAAGTGCACAGCTGAGGCTTTTTACATGATTGTCAAAACCGCCATCTCCATACAAATGTGAGTTACCTTTTCTTAAATGATTCAAATTGTAGTTTTATTTGCAGAGCCAGCCTTTCAGATCATGATATGCATAGGGCACTTATGGAATTATTAAAACCTGGCTCATAATCTCAGCCATGTGATTTAAATAAAAGAGCAGTCGCTGCCCTGAGAGCAGATTATGCTCTGATGCTCTGTCTGTCTCTGACCCGGTTCCTTTGTGTATTCCCTTTCCTTTCTAAATCTCATATCACTTTCAGAGTATATATTTCACATATGCATCGCAGCCTCTTGTAAAACCATCACCATTTTCCATTCAGACTGCATTTGATACATCTGTATACCTTCTATTTAGCAATTAGATTTGCAAAGACTAGCATTACGTCAATGGCTTCAACCAATGCATAAAAAGGTCAACAAAATAAGTGTTGAATGTTTGTCCTTTTTTTCCTTTCTCTTAAGTGACATTTAATCATGCAACTCAGTGTTACTCACTCATTAGGGAATTTGAGATAAAAAAGATGTTGTTACCCACATTTCCCCCCCCAAAAAAAAAAAATCTGGTTTCATGTTATTATAATTCTGGGATCTTGCATGTGTCTACCGTCATGTTCAGAAGCCTAAGGGAAACTGGTAGCATTAATTAAAGCCATGCATATTTTATGAATTTAAAGATTTCCCTGTTTTCAACATTGCTTTTAAATGTAGGCGTTGTTCACTGATATTGTGCCTAATCAGACTAGAATTGGGGAACCACACAGAGGTCGGACTCATTGGATTCTCCACGGTCATCCAAGTGGAAAGAAATCTAATTATGCCTTACGCGTCCCAAGTCAAACTCCCCAGGATTACCCTGGCCCTGCACCCAAAACCCAACCCTGGGAGAGAGTGATAACTAGACTCCCATAATCTGAAGCTACAGCTGACTAGAGGGGGTGTGGGGTTGGTGATGAAATCCCTGCAAAACCTACCAACACAACTGCAAGGATGGCTGTCAACTCCACATGCTCAGTAGTATGTCAGTCACGTTGTCTAACGTCTAGAATCAGTGAAACATCAGGAAAATGAAGTTTAAATCACACTTTGAGAAAGTGCAGTCTGTGTTAATGGGCAACTCCACAGCAGGAAATAGCCGTAGAGCTCCAGTCACATCGGCATGTTTGGGGGAGATAATGATATAAAAACTGATTTCATGCGGAGTGTTATCCGTGTAGCTCACAATCCCCAATGCTTTGAAGTCAAATTTAGAAGTGTGTCTGTTTGGGTGGAAACGAGAGACAGATTAGAGAACAGAAAACATGCTTTGAAAGAGCATTCAACCCCCCCTCTCATCCACCTCTTTAAATCTTTTGAGGCTATATAAAGCCCTGCAAAATATCTTCCCTTTTGTCCCAACTATAGGATGTGGGTTGGATTTAAACTCTGCATTTTAGGGTTTGCTTTTCACTCGCTCCTTTGTTTTAGTGTCCGTTGAGTGAAAGTACATGTTTACTGTGGTCATTGCTTTTTAACAGTCCTTGAAAAGAGTCCGTTTGTGAGGAGATTGACCCACAACAGGAGCCCACTATTGATCAGGTGTTTGCCTAAAGAAAGTAGGGATAAAGGGAGGAAGAGGTGAGAAGTGTAAGGGGGTCACGATGGGGTGAGGGAGAAGGGGAAGAGCCAGGGACCAGGATGTGCTCTCCCCCTCGGCAGGATGCAGCCTAGTCTGAAATATGGCTCTTTTCTTTTGATCAAGGAAACAATGCACCTGCTGGAGGCCTGAGGATATGTCCTCTCCCCATGTGTCCTTTCCCATGTTTCCAAGGTATCACTGACCTGTACCCATGTGAATAAGGTTTCTGGTTTCCTATTATCGCTATATCAATGACTTTACTTGAAAAAAAAAATGAAAAAAGGCTGCTTGTCGCCTATTCTTGCCTTCTCAGGGGATTGCGGGATGTTTTATCCAGTCTAGCATCAAAATTCAGCCAGTGAGTGCTATTTTCTACTCCAAACAAAAGTACCCACATTTGTATCACTTGCTCAGCTTTGATGCAACAGAAATGGGACTTTGGGTATGAATTTCGAGTAGAAGTAGAGCAGTAGCGGGCCCGGCAGGGCCACATCCTTGACAGCCCTATTGAATAAATTCCTTCCAAATGGCTGGTTTAAAGGAATGCAGGAGGTTTGAATAAAACCTACTACTGATCTAATACACCACAATGATGGAGGTCCATTTCTACCCATATTGTCTCGTGAAACCATCCCTTTTTATCCCTTTGACTCCTATTGTGTGGAATTAAAGCATAATAGAGTAGGTGGCCACAGAGAAAACACCCCGGGGCAGTTCGTCATAGCTCTTCAGTTTGATTGACATAGAACTTCTTCTTTCACATCAGACATGGTCAAATAGTATAAAAGTGGCTCTTTTACATAACATTGGACAGTTGCATGGCTAACCTCCTTCATTCACCGCTGGGCCTATGGGAATTCAAACTGGAGCAACCTCAACATATCTGTGTTTTGTAATGCTAAAATTAGCAGAATTTGAGGCATGTGCTTGATATGGTAATAGGGCAGAAGAACTCTGAGTAATAGCTTTCCATTTTATCATGGACATTTCACAGCATCGGCTTTAAGTTAGACTGACCTTTGTTGTTTTAGTTTGAAATGTAACATCAAATGTGACATGTGCAACACTTGATATCAATGCATTGAGATGAGTACTTTTTCTGGATTACAAATGAATACCATTTGGCATGAGGGTTCATTCAAGGTTGTTGTGGATACAATAATGCAATCAAATCTCTTTAGTTGCTTTATGTATTGTCTGCTTTCTCCTGAGATGATTTGACTTTTAATGGATAATTGAATACAATGTTGATCATTGTAAATGTAA
Organism: Pseudochaenichthys georgianus; assembly: GCF_902827115.2. Taxonomy (NCBI): domain Eukaryota; kingdom Metazoa; phylum Chordata; class Actinopteri; order Perciformes; family Channichthyidae; genus Pseudochaenichthys; species Pseudochaenichthys georgianus. The sequence continues at coordinate 34,126,684 of NC_047508.1, forward strand.
ACTGACAGGGATAATAATGCACATTGTCAAGCAAGTAACTAATTACATTTGTAAATCACTTTGTTTGAAGTAAAAAGTTAAACATGTATTTTCGTTGTTTTACCAAATCCAAGTCAGATTTAATGCTCATATTTACTTAAAGGGACAGTGTGAAATATTGCCTAGCGTGTGGCGTTCTACATTGCTACTTTGAGCTTCTGGCGTTGCAACATAGCAGACTCTATGGAACGCTCCCCATGTAGATAGTATGGGCATATGCTAAACTAATGAAACACAGCAAGTCTTAGTTGAATGGTAAAGAACACAAATTAAACATAATGATGGATAATTGGATACATGTCTGCTAATAGATCCCCCTAAATGCTAAAAACTGTGCCTTTTTAACTGTTGATTTAAATGTGAGACATTTAAATAACCGCTCTAGCTGTAACTTAATCTGACATACAATCTTTTCACACGCTACTTGATCCAAATACTGAAGTTCCTGTTTCATGTTATGTTATTTAAAAGTTTAACAGAGAGAATTAAACTTTCTCTGTAAATTCATGCAGACGTAACCTGCTACGGATTAGATTTACAACTGGATTCGTTCCAATGAAAGAAACACTTGGGATTGTACATTGTTGTAACTGAGTGTATGTTTTCCCCACCAACTACAACGACCCAATTTTCATGTATTTCTGAACCGATCAGAAACATTTAATGGGAAATTTGCTCAGCGTTATGATTACCATATGATTACCTTATTCTGTGGTGAATTAAACGCAATATAACATCTGAATAATCCTCATGAAGCCTCTGGTATGGTACTATGGAGAAATACTAACCAAAACACAACACAGAATAGTGCTTTTTGCCAGATGATATCTGATAGACTCAGTATATGTGGAATAAATGAACACTTTTGTGACACTCAGATGTGTTCACACAGACTCACAGTCGCAGCTCTCAGCTGTGCCGAGTGCAGCTCTAAATGTTTAATGGAGAGTTAAGGAATAAGGGGCATCTTCTGTCTCCGTCCGCATAGTATCTCATTCCCACCTGGCCAAGCTCCAGTGCTCACTGCAGCATTCTGACCCACAACGCTGCTGCATTGAGACCGGATACAAAGCCTCATTGGAGACTTTTTAGCTCCACTGAAGTTATGCAGTATATTGACTTGTTTTTTGCAGCATAGGCTTCTGTTCTAAAAGTTGGAAAGGTTATAAAGTTCCTACTTCACTTGGCTCTTGTGCACCTTATTTTATGTCGCCTCTTCACAACCTTGGTGTCAGAGTAGTATGCAGGTTGTCAGGCCGGTGGGTGGTGGTCAGTGTCACGGTCACAGCCTCGGCATTGGGGCGAAGTGTAGGCTGTCCTTCAATGGCTTTTTCACTGCTGCCTGGTGACAATGCATTTTTTCCATGCCATAAAGCAGATGCTGTATTATAGCCGCACAATGCTGGGCCATCTGAAACTGTTTACCATGTGAAAGGCACACCGGGATCAGGATGCCTGCCACTGTGTGGGGCTTTTTGACTTGCCACTCTATAATGAGTACACACTGGAAGGAAAAGGAGCAGGCAGCTTTAACTGGCATTGTGGTCACTGCGTAGAGAGAGGAAATGCGGCATAAAGTGCTGATCCAGGCTATTCTTCCAAGGTGCTTATACTTACTAGAATACAGAGATGACTGTGAAATCAAATGAGCTTGTCAGCAGTTAAACCCACAACAGATAAAGAGGCCGGAAACCTGAAGTTTCAGTGTTTGCCCACCTAAAAAAAAAAAAAAGAATATCTTCCTAAAGATTTAGTGCTAAATAAATATTGTTGCGGCAGGTGTCCTCTGGATCAGGACACTGATCTTTTAAGACCTCTTTCACTGAAAGTCAACACATCAAGAACTAAGAAGTGAAGTGAAAACAGCTTGACTACAGAGGCTTAACCAATTGCAAAGAAAAAACCCTGCAGTTAAATGTTTAGCCTCCCTTGTGTGACTAGTACCTGTCTTCTCTTGTCTTGCTGTTTGTTGTCGGGGAGTTGAAGAGGCCACCCCTTGATCCGACTTGTCTGCCCTCAGGCCTGGATTTAGTTCCCTACCAAACCACCTGCTAAAAACAACAAAAACAGTGTTGACCCAGCATTGCAGTCGGACTTACTAGTAGTCTGTCAGCAAGGCTCTTAGTCACTAATTGAGCACTCAAGCAGAGAGGGACCTTGAAAGGCCCGAGGTATCCGACAGGCTGCCCGGTCACTCAGACTGGTCCCCGCCCAAGACGGGATTTCAGTCCCTAGAAGGTCCTACTGGAGACAGGCAGCACTCAGACGTCCTCCTGAAGCTGAGGTCCTCTTGGCCCCCCAGTACCTCTCACAGGGCTTATCCTCCCTGGAAAGAGCTCTCCAAGGTCTCTAGTCCTAAACTGGCCATCAGTCATGTTAAGGACATACATCTATCATGTCAAGAGCCTTGAGAAATAAGAGCAGCACTGCACACATAAAAGCCCAGACGGGGACACATTTAAGTACATTAACCCAACCCTGGTCCCTCCTCTGAAGACCGATGTCACTATGAGAAATAAAGAAGTGACTGTGGGAGTATAAACCAATTGTTTGATTAGATTTCTTCCTGTGGGGCAGGTTGATCGCACAGCAGTTGGATTAATGTGCTGCTGCCTCCAACAATTATTTGAGCAGAGTCGGGCCTTTCCCCTAAAGACTATATATTGGAAAATGTTACCAGTGTAGTGACAGAATGATAATGTCTTACAGTTGGTTGGTTGGTCCAGGCTGAAATAGCTCAACAACTTTGATGCATTGCCGTGAAGGTTCGTACACATCTATGGTCTGTGTAGACATCTATTTATACTTTGGTGATCATTTGACATTTTCTCCATCATGAGATTCACATTGTAATTTTGAGTAATATACAATATATTCCCACAACTACTGGATAATGTGCCATGAAATTGGGTACAAAGATTTATATTTCCTGCCAGTTTAAATGTTACAACTTTAGTGACGCTTTTACATTTCTTAATATATTTGTTGAACATACAGTGATATGTGATTAGTTGCGTTTTATCCCGTGTCTCAGTCAATTTAAAGCAGTAAGCAGGCCATTGTGTCGCAGTGCCTCCCATTCACTTCAATGTGCTAAACTGCATCTTTGAGAGCATTTTTTGAATACCAATTCACAATTTGTCTGCCCAATCTGTCCATAAAGGGCATCTGCTGTGGATAAATACGTTTGGAGACACTTTTGAGGATGCTTGCAAAAAATCAAACTCGCTTCCATAACTTTTCTTGTCATTCAGCTGTCTATGCTGTTATCGAAGTTGTTTCAGCGGTGAGCATCTGTCCCATTTCACTGTATAATTTCCCAGAAGAGTACAAGGTGTCTTGTCACAACTGCAGCAATGTTAGTTTTGCTTATCAAGAATGGTGCAGATGGAAAACAGACCTCAGAGACACAAGCAGTGTTCACCGTGGTTGTGAATGACTCAGCTTGCAGCACAGATACTAAAGAAATCATATCACTGAGAAACTTGGTCCCGAGTGCTTGTAAATGATAAGGATGTTGTTTCAAGCAAATCAAGTGGAGGCATTTTCTATTTGCAGCTTCTTCCTATCTTTTCTCTGACATGGCGCATTCAGGCAGAGATTTGTCCGTCAGCTTTGTTTTGTTATTAATTGATTCACTCAAGCAGTGGCAGCCGCATTCAAAGACAATGGTGCTCAAGCTCTGCGTTGAATTAACCTCAATAATTATGCAGATTTGGGGAAAGAAAAGCCCAATTGTTACACACTCCTCACAATTCCTGCCCCCTCCTGTGCTTGACATTCAAGTGAATAAATTACTAGACTCAAGAAAATGTTCAAACTTCCCCCTTAAGAATCCACTGCATTATTTTTGTAAGATTATTTAGATTGTACCCTCCAAGATCAGCCAGTATGTTTGCATTGCTGATCATTTTCACATAGTCTTCAGTCTAATGGAAACCATGTGTCCATAATGAGTGCATTATCTCATGTCGCTAGCGCCGGAGATCCATTTTCGCAAAAACATTTAAAGGAATCCACTTTAAGTGTTTCCAATAACAACCTGGTTCACCGTGCTAATGGGTCATCTGATCAATACACGAGCCCTTTCACGGTAAATACCGAAGTTGAGCATTAGAATCCATTAAGGGTTCGCTTGAATCCAGGCGCCATTTGAGCTGCGATATTTATGGTTGATATACATTATATATTTTGAGCTGAGATCATATCACTAATGTATGCTCATCATGACATTTCATTCAGTTAAAAATCCTTATATTTTAGATGTACAAACATTATAAAAAATATGCTTTTAGGGGTCAAATGTACAGAATACCTTAAGGCATTGACGACATTCAATATTTCACATCATTGACGTCGCAGCAAATGTGCTCCCACACGACTCACCATCCATCCTAAATGTCAACGGTTTTGGTTTCTCCATATATCATCACTACACTTTTTATTTACACAGCAAACAGAGATTCTCCTGCCATACGTATGTTGACCTTTCATTAGTAAATATAGCTCACCAGCCTAGTGTTGTTAAGCAAATGGTGTGCTAATCGCTGGCTGATTTGTTTACCCTGAATAAATAAAGTCAGCCTACTGTCTTCCATACCAAATGAGCGTTTTGAAGCGGCACGTATCTTCCAGCAAACCTTGGCATGTGTCCTTCGTAAACTACTGACTGATACTTTAAATTCATTAATCAATTTGTTGATCAGCTGAAAGTGAATTGGCAATTATTTTGGGTATCATTTAGTTATTTATCAAGAATAAACATTTGCTTTTTTCAGCAGCTCAAATGTTAGAATTTGCGTCCTTACCCTGTTTTAAAAATGTGTACATTTTTTTCTTGGATGTTGGATTGTAAGCTGAACACAAGAAGCAATTTGAAAACATAAATGTTGTCCCTGATACTTAACTAAAATAGTTGTTATTATTCCTAAAACTCAATGTATTCAAAACTCAGCCGAAGTGCAGGAAGATGCTTCAGTGACGACACCTTGCTACATTCATTCACAGTTGAGATATAATAAGGTATTGGACAAATGGAAAAAACAACAGACCAACACAACAATGTCAGGGCAGCTGTAATTCTGCCGGATGCACAACACAGCCAGGCAGATGAAAGCGTCTCCAGCAGCATGTCTGGTACTCGGCCTGTCTCCGATGAAATGTAATGACGGGTCTGGAGAATAGGAAGCCCAGGGCTGTTGTTTTTATTCAGGTGTTTCCAAGAATAGGACAGCTCGCTTCCAAAAAAGTCTCCTCCTTGTCTGTGTTTACACTGCTCATAATTGGCTTAATTTCGGAGGTAATTTGTGCAGGTATGACGCAGGATCAGCCAGTGGGTCACGTGTTGGCCTCTAACCACAGTTACCCCTTGCTTCCATCAGTATAATTGTGCATTTGTGACCACTGCCGCCCTCTAAATGCTATCGGTTGCTCAAAGACAAGTTTGTGTGTGTGTGTGTGTGTGTGTGTGTGTGTGTGTGTGTGTGTGTGTGTGTGTGTGTGTGTGTGTGTGTGTGTGTGTGTGTGTGTGGTGTGTGTGTGTGTGTGTGTGTGTGGTGTGTGTGTGTGTGTGTGTGTGTGTGTGTGTGTGTGTGTGTGTGTGTGTGTGTGTGTGTGTGTGTGTGTGTGTGTGTGTGTGTGTGTGTGTGTGTGTGTGTGTGTGTGTGTGTGTGTGTGTGTGTGTGTGTGTGTGTGTGTGTGTTTTTGCATTTTGGGATATGTGAGGGTGAATTATTGATGCAGTGTAAATCCAATCTGGCTCATGGCAGGTGCGCTGTTTGTGTGTGCTGTTTGCTGTGTGTATATGTATGAGAGGAGGAGGGAGCAGTGCTGGAATTAAAAGGCAGCACAGTCTGCAGTCCTGCCCACACAGCAACATGCATGCAAGCAATAAGTGTAGTTTGCATACACACACATGACCACCAGTGTTCATACACACACTGATGCTACATATATCTTCCCTCCCTTCTCCTCCCTTCATCCTCTGATGAGCCGTACAGTTTGCTTCTCTTTCCTTACTCTCTGTCTCCCACTCTCTTTATACTCCTTCCTCTCTCCCACAAACTCCACAATGTGCCACACTGGAGCTGCAGCAGTCTGTTATTGTGCTGCATGCAGACAAGCCGCTCAGAGCAGACCAATGATATCATCCCATTGTCTCTGCGCTGTCACCTGCATCAGAGAGCATGGAGTCCGGAAAGACGGGAGGGAAGGAGGTGGAAGGAGAAGGGAGTGGGAGAAAATAGGCTGAGGGTGAGGAGTCCTGAGAGATGGTCAGCAGCTGAGTGGTCTTCCTCCAGTGGGCCAGTTAGAAACTGCAAAGACAGTCTTTTGGGGAAAACAACAGACGGCCAAGGCAACATAATATGGAACACGGGGCCTGTATATTTATTTTCATTTGAATCGTATTATAAACGTATTATGGACTAGAGATGCAACAGAATGTTTTCAACTATTTCATTATTGAGATTATTGGTAGATTTTATTGAGGGAAAAAAGTCTTGAATGTAAATATTTTTGGTTTTCTATACTCTGCTGTGACGGTTGACTTAATATCTTCGAGTTGTGGAAAAAACAATGTAATCTTGGGCTTTGGTAAACACTTATTGACATGTTTCACTGTATACCTTTTGACAGTTTATAGACCAAATGATTATTCACTTTATTGAGAAGATAATTGACAGATTAGTTCAGTTAGAACAACAGTTAGTGGCGGCCTAATTAGAGACAGGCACTTTTTACATCCCCTCAATGTCTTTTGTGCCAGCCTGTGTTTGTTTGTTCAGGCCATTTACTCGGCTGTTATTTGAGAATTGACAGCGTACACACACAGATACACACTCACAGGGCGGATTCATGTTTCAGTGAGGTACTTGTATGACAAACAGACACACACCTTCACTCTTGCGGGTGTACAAACACAAACATTTGCGGACTCATGTTGCAGAAACATACACACTCATCTCCCTTCCCTCTAACGATCACATATATATTGTTCATTCTTCAAACATAGCAGCAAATTAGCGACACGTCATTGCCCTTCACTTCTGCTTCTCTCATTTGTTCCTGCCTTTGGCATACCTTCTTTCTGTCCTATATATCATGCTGTCTCCCTACCTCTGCATTTCTATCGCAGCACCTGCAGCAACAAAGTGTGTGTGTGTATTTGTGTGTATTTGTGTGTGTGTGTGTGTGTGTGTGTGTGTGTGTGTGTGTGTGTGTGTGTGTGTGTGTGTGTGTGTGTGTGTGTGTGTGTGTGTGTGTGTGTGTGTGTGTGTGTGTGTGTGTGTGTGTGTGTGTGTGTGTGTGTGTGTGTGTGTGTGTGTGTGTGTGTGTGTGTGTGTGTGTTGTGTGTGTGTGTGTGTGTGTGTGTGTGTGTGTGTGTGTTGTGTGTGTGTGTGTGTGTGTGTGTGTGTGTGTGTGTGTGTGTGTGTGTGTGTGTGTGTGTGTGTGTGTGTGTGTGTGTGAGAATCAGTCTGCTGTGGACAGGCTGATTAAACCCTTCAGCGATGTCTCCTTCACCACTGGCTCAGCACAGCTCAACATAATGCCACGTCACTGACACTCCCACACTGCCAGCTGTCTGCGGTTATCTGCTTTTATAGGAATATCTGTCAACGGTATTTGTGCTAAAGGAGGGAGCACAAGTTAATTGTACCCTTGTTTTGTTTAAATTGAATGCAATAGGGATTTCAAATCAGACCAGGGGTAGGTGAAAGATAGGATTTGAAGTGTTTGGTCTCATTAACCAAAATATTTTGAAGGCTGAACGTATCCGTTGTCTGTGATGCAGGTGCTTCAAAGTTTCACCATTGCTTTGTCTTTCCACCTGTTTTTCTCAGTAGTTCCATCTCATGTGGTTATGTATTATTAAAGGTATTACAAAATGCTTTATTTGTATAGCACTTTTCATACACCAGGTGCAGCTCAAAGTGCTTTCACAACATGGCACACATCACAAATTAAGTCTTGCGGTGAAGATCATAGAAAGTAAACAGTTCCCTGCTCATTCAGTACACTGCAGGTGTATTACTGCTTTTGCCGCCAAATGCTGCATATTCAAATACCTGATGGAAACAAATTGGGGTTTCTTTTGCACTTATTGGTGGTTTTGCTTAGATTATTAGTTTCCACACTGTTGACGATTGATCCACCACTATGGTCCAGAATGAAATATCTTTGCATCTGTCAGAAGAATTGTCACCAACTTGCTTGCAGACATTTGGGATAACCAGAGAATGAATCCCAATGACTTCGGGGATCCCCTGAATTTCTTCTAGCGCCACTATAAGGTTGACATCTGTTGTTTTATGTTAAACATTTTTGACAATTGTTGGATCCATTGCCATAGAATTTAAAAACATTCATGTTCCCCTGTGGGTGAATTCACTTGTTATGTCTTGTGGCATCTTCAGGTCTATATAATACATTCCTGACGTTCCCATCAGCCTCAGCCTTACTGTAGTAAAAAAATATGCTCAACTAAGAAGGCAAACATTACAGTTGCAAAACATCAATGAATGCTAGTGCATGCTGATCATGCAGTCAGCATTTACCTCAAAGCCTTGCTGTGCCTAGCTTCCTCCAGAGCTTCTTGTGTGGCTTCAGAGTCTCCGTCTTATTTTTGCACTGAATACCTGACAGCTTGCTATGTCACTTCTGTAGGACTGTGTTTGTGTGCATATTATATGTGTCGTATGATCTTGGGAGGCTATGGATGTGCTGAGGAGACAGGTGGTGTGAGAGCTTATCACACAGTGTGGGTGAGGGGAGAATAGGAATCTCATTCCCCTCCTGCTGCCACAAACATGCACTTCAAAGATGACGCCAGGCTCCCTCAGCTGTTGTTATGGTTTGCTAATGAAAGTAATGACAACTAAAGAAATTAATATCAGAAATGATCGTCGAGCAGCTAACTCAAGGTCTACTTTTTCTGTAGTAAAGGGTTAATGCTTTAGCACAGCGTTACATATAACTGATGTCCGTCGATTCGTGCGGCCTTGGCTGTTGTGCAATGCATCAGTGGGGCAGGTTGTTTATGCCTATGGCTGCAGTGTTGCCAACAGTAATGAACAGCCTGGATGACGCGCCTCGCGCAGCATCGATCGCGCACTCTCACACAGACGGCGGATGGAAATTGGTCCTGGTGGGGAAGCAAAGGAGGCGCACACATGCCTGCACCTTCTGTGGGCACATATGGATGCAGGGATCAGCAGCACACATGTACACACTGAGATGGAAAGAGTGGGTGTGTGTCTGCGCGCGTGTGGGGTAGTGTGTGTTTATTGAAGGCCGCGGGTGCTCGCTGGACCGAGGATGATCTTCTTATTGGTGACAGTATGGAGCATATAGAGGAAGAGGCCCCTTTCTCTCCCTCTGCTGCAGAAAGCTTTGGATCTCTTCCACCTCCCCTCACGTCCTCAGCTGGTGCTCTCTGCAGTTGGATGCAAGCCCCACACACAGGCCGAATCAAACCAGGCTGCAGTGCTTCCTCTTCTGCTTCATTACCATATGAATGGCTGCCATATTGCCATATATTGTATAACTATTGTTGGCAAGTCACTCAAACTCATTGGTTTGAACATGGTGAGCTAACAATATCCGAGGAGGAGGGGTTCCTACTTCAGTTGGTTCCAAAACAGTAATGGTGGTCTATCATTAAAGCAACATTCTGATTCATTAGGGTTTTTTTTTCAGTTTGATCCAATATTTTATAATTTTTGGCGTGTAGTCATCAAGTACATTTTTGAAAAAAGGGATCATAACCATGCTGATTACAAGACGGGTTGTAAGGAAGCAAACAATTTAAATCAATTCATAGTTTAAACTTAAAATGAGCATGCTGAAAATATCAGTGATAATTTATTCCCTGTGCAGAAAAACTAACAAGAAGGAAACGGACAATATAAACTAACCTAAAGAGCCCTCCTGGGAACAATACAGTCAAACAAAACAATATAGTTAACAAATGTATTTGCTTTTTTGTTCTTCTGAGATACAAGGCTTGTGACATTCATTGGGCTGGAAGGATGGTTTATTTGATTTATTAACTCCATTATTTTCGATGGTCTTTGACATCGATGGTCTACTCGATGGTCTACTCGATGGTCTATTCGATGGTCTACTCACCAAACTAATTACTGAGATCAAGTAGAGAAGCTAGAGAGGGGAAACAAACATGAGCACTCGGATAATCATACAAGTTGGTAAAAAATCCCCAGTAACTTATTAGAAAAATATAGCGAAGGAGAACAGAAATATTATTTTTCAACTAATCAAATCAATCAAATCAAATAAAGTTTTATTTATATAGCACATTTATAAACGATTTTTGGTCGAGCCAAAGTGCTGTACATATAATGAAAATAGCCTACAGAGACACTTTACAGCAAATACAACAGCACAGATTGTTCAGAATATCAGTATGAGAAAAACGACACCCTCTGTCCTTAGACCCTCACATCGTACAAGGAAAAACTTCCAGAGAAAACCCACAGTTTAAAGGGGAAAATGGGAGAAACCTCAGGGAGAGCAACAGAGGAGGGATGCCTCTCCCAGGACGGACAGACGTGCAATACTGTAGATGCAGTGTGTAAATCGAAGAGATAATACATTTTACAGCATATAGACTGAATGTTAGGAAATGCAACTACGTGAAAAACATCAAGTTAAAGGGGACCTATCATGCAAAATAATAATAATAATAATAATAATATATTTTATTTATAAGCGCACTTTTCATTTGCGTAAACAAAACTCAAAGTGCTACAAAATTAAAAATTAAAAAGGGTGAAACGCACTTTGTGATGTCTTTTATACATAAATATGTGTCCCCTGTGCGTCGGGGAACTCACGCAGTGTCAGAAAATAAAACCCTCTCTCTTTTCCTCCGTACCCAAATCTTTTAAAAACGGGTGTACAACAAGCGTATACAGATTCCATCCGAACTGACGTCAATTCAGCGGCGGACCCACAGAAAGTTGCTATCATAAACAATGCCTGACGTGTTTTGGACGTCTTTGTTTACATTAGCAAGCCTCGCTAACACTCAGAGCTAACCTGTTCTGGAGAGCACGTGTTTAAAAAGCAGGAAATAAAAAAAAAGAACTCACCTTGTGATAAACCCGCAAGAGAAAAAGCATTTGAGCTCCATACTATTTCAGAAATAATCATTGACGTGGTTTAAACAGGATGACGTTTTATCACAGCAGAATTGAACTGTATCTCCGGTAGAATTCTGATCAGGCATTAGCTCCGCCTCCTTATTTATCTTTTTCAAGCTAAGGACCCAACATCTGCGTTTCTCTAACAGGGCTTCAAAAGAGGGGTTTGAGCAATATGAGGCATGGCTACAATGGGTGATCTGTTTGGTATTTTGAAAAAAAAACTTTTATATCGGTATGGCCCTACAATATATATTTCAAATATAGCATGATTGTTCCACTTTAAATTGCAATTTAGTCTTAAACTGGGCCAGAGGCTTTCTCTTGCTACTGATGAGTTAAACAACCTCATCAGTAGCAAGAGAACATGGAATTGGCTCCTATTAACCCAATGACAGGCTAAATGAATGAAGTGGGGAAACAATGGAAATGTATTCTGAACAGGCTAAAAGGCAATGGAGCAAGCTACACAATGAAACCACAGTTGTGATTGTAAGGCAAGGCAAGTTTATTTATACAGCACCTTTCAGCACACGGCAACCCAAAGTGCTTTACACAATAAAATAAAAGACATTTAAGAATAAATACAGTGGAAGCACATTATAAAAAGGCATTTAAAAACAGGCATTTAAAAAAGCAAAGATAATAAAATAAACACAGGTATAAAATACATGGATGAAAGCCAAACTGCAGTTTGAATTTGAACAACTCATCCAAATGCAGCGTCAAAAAGATACGTTTTTAATCTGGATTTAAAAGTATTAACAGTTGCAGCTGACCTGCAGGATTCAGGGAATTTGTTCCAGATGAACGGGGCATAAAAACTAAAGAAATATGCTCTATGCCCATTCCTATTAGCGATTAACTTGGTGACTATATTGTTTTAAAAATGATTGGAATTGCAGCCAAAAAAATAAAATAAATAAAACGTAATTATTCCACAATGCTCTAAATCACAGACACATAATTTATGGTTTTAACGGTTAGGGGAAAGAAAAAAAGAGACGAGTGCTGCTCTGGCTTCTGTTAAGTTTGACTATTGTGTGTTAAATTGTCAGTGAGGGTCTTGCCGTTAAAGAGAAATACGATACACAACACTACAGGTCCTTAACCTCAGGGACGGTTTGCTGCCTGTGTGGTAAATCTCTCCTATTCTACTCTTTCTTTGTTTTTCTTTTACTGCGCTCCTCTCTGCCTCTCTCTCTCTCTCTCCCTCTGTCCTTGCTTTTTCCCTCCATCATCCTCTCTGTTGTCCGTGAGCATGTTAACACTCCAGCCCTGTCAGTGAGCCTCCTGGCTCCATGGTAACCAGTCACACCATTCTCCACCAGTGTGTGTGTGTGTTTCTGTGTGTAGTTGTGTGTTGATGGGCGTGATCAGGGTCTTGTTTAGTTTCAAAAAGCTGAGGAGAGGTCGCGGCCGTTCCTACGGGCCTCTTTCTGTAATTCATGTAAATTCCCTTAAGACCTCTGCCGCTTTGTTTTCCTCATTGTCAGATCAGATGCCCGTGTCATCAATGCAGCTTGATAGAAAACCTTTATTTTGTTGGTATTAAATGAGAATTTCCTTCGCCTAGCTCCTTTGATAGTCAACCAGATACCTCAAGTCATCATGATAGTCTTGCTACGTGATACCTCTGACAAATGAGTCCTCAGCATTATTGTGTTGTAATGAGTTCAGCCAGAGTTAACAAGGGGAAAATTGATACAGATATGGATGAGGACAAAATAAAGCGGTGTCCAGAGGACAGTGCTGTTCTGCGTTATCAGGGTTATTGTCACGGTGTATTACTTTATAGAGAATCCCATTTAAACAATTACTGATTCGATGTGACCCGAAAACGTGTTTGCAGTACTCTAACAAACGAGCGTACAAAATTACTTGTAGGTATGGGAATATTAGGAGTAATCTTAAAAGGGGTAAATCAGCTATACGTGTCTGAAGTATTTCACATGCGCCCCCCCCCCCCACCCTGCCACGATAGCCTTCTGAACCCAGCCCTTCATTCTCCCCCAGAGCCAATCATTTTTCACTCCCATTCACATTTCTGAATAGGAAACTCGAAAGGATTCCTCACCATGAACACCCACTGATAGACAAATGAACACACACACACACACACACACACACACACACACACACACACACACACACACACACACACACACACACACACACACACACACACACACACACACACACACACACACACACACACACACACACACACACACACACACACACACACACACACACACACACACACACACACACACACCTCTAGTTAGGAGGGCTTGGTCTAGACCGCAGCATGAACTTTGTTCTGTTAAAAGTTGCCATTGAAATATTGTTATTCTATTGGTGTTGTGACAAAGAGCAGGGAGGGTGCCGGTCCTATCTCAGTGTGAGTCGGAGGGAGCAATGGGTCGGCGGGGTTCGCCCAATGTCTCTGCTCAACAGAGTCAGTGTGCAGAAATAATGCCCATTAGACTTGGTCAATCACGCCCCTCGCTCAATGAAATATGGCCCTTTCACTCCGCTCATACCATAATGCATACACCTCGCTGCTATCCATCATCTCTCTGAGAGATGTCTGCCACCACGAATACTTTTATTTATGATAATTTTTTTAAATTACTGGCTTCTCATGCAGTGACGTTAGATGCTGAGAAAGCTCACCGAGATGAGTTATGTGTACATAGAAAACTACTGAAGCCGTTCATTAGTGAATTAGAGGTGGATTTACAGCGCAGTGGTTTCAGGTCTCTTGACCACCAATGAAGCTCTGATGCTGTGTAGGCTGAAAGTTTCATCATGGTAAGTGGGTGGAAATTATATACTCGCAGTTGCATGCAACAATGACCATGTTGTGAAGCCATTGCGCATGTCCCATTGGTGCAGACAGAATTCATATGCCTTTGTGGGATTATTAAGTGGCTATTACCTAACCTGCAAGGAACACTAAAGCAGTGAAAACAACTGAGCAGCGGTTGAAGAAGTTCTCAGATAAAAGGCACCCTGTGGGCTTTTCTTGTCAACAAATAAAAGTTGTGTTTCACATTCAGTGCCACGCAACAAAATGGATTTTGTGTATCCTTAAACATGAACAATTGTGTTCAGTGCATTTCCTTCTCCATTAAAACAAAGCAAAGCACAATCCAGCTAATCAATGTTTACATGCTTGCAGTCTTCCCAGCCTTTACTGGCTCATTGGTGCATATCCTGGTGCGTTTCTGCTTCGTGTAGTTCAGTGGAATTGTGTGAAACATTGAGCCGAAATGTGCATCATTAAGTGCATGGGGGAAACAAAGAGGGCACCCATACTGTAGGTAAACATCTCCACAGCACTAGTAGAGGTTATAAACTCCATAGGGAACCTTTAAAGTGGACCTATCATGCTATATTTGAAACGTATATTGTAGGGCCAGACCTATACAAAACATGTCTGTGAAGTTTTTTTTTCAAAATACCAAACAGATCACCCATTGTCGACATCCCTCATACTGCTCAAACCCCTCTTTTGAAGCCCTGTTAGAGAAACACGGATCTTGGAAAAGAAAGAAGAGGAGGCGGAGCTAATGCCTGATCAGAATTCTACCGGAGATAAAATTAAATTCGGTTGTGATAAAACGCCATCCTGTGGGTACGGAGGAAAAGAGAGAGGGTTTTATTTTCTGACGCTGCGTGAGTTCCCCGACGCACAGGGGACACATATTTATGTATAAAAGACATCACAAAGTGCATTTTGCATGATAGGTCCCCTTTAAGTAATGGCCAGACTCTCCAATGCAAGTGAAAGTAGTGTATTCAAAAATCTTTTTTAGGTAAAAGTAAAGAAACTACAGAAGAATTATCAGCAAAATGTGCTATTACTGGGTCAGCATTAACATTTCCTCAGTAACTGATCCCTGCTGCACTGCATTAATGTGAAAGCAGGATTTTACAGTTGAAGCAGGTGAAGTTGGAGCTAGATTCAAACACTTCATATATAGTTAGTATTAGTCCAGCGCCTCCTAATCTACGGGTCAGGGCTCTCAAATGTGTCACAAAAGAAATGGTTATGGAAAGGGTTAAAAACTAACTTTTCTGTAATCATTGCTTTATTGTAAATGTTGGATAGGAATGAATTTATCACAAACCAAATACATTGGGAAACACTGGTTAGTCTTTTCAAAGCTCATGATATGTTTTTGTTTGTAAAAGCTTAACCGAGAAGCAATAATAACTGTTAAACAAAAGTAGTGGGGTAACAAATACATGATCTCCCACTGAAAGTAGAAACGGTTTAATGCAACACAAAATGGAAATACTAAAGTCAAATACCCCAGAATACATGAATACATCTACTTTATTTACAGTTTACTGAGTGGGTAAATAAGTGTTTTAAAAATGTTTTTGAACCTCGATGGCAGTGTGCTTTGAGCCGGCTAATGTTTCATTTTGTGTGCTTTTGTAATGAGAGGAGCATTATTTAGGGCCCGGGCTGGGAGAATAGTGACTCTCTCAAAGGGATAGCTCCCACCATTGTTGCCCTCGGACGTCAAAATACCTTTTTCACATCCATTCTTTAAAAAAAGGGTGGCAATAATACCGGTGAGGAGTCGACATTATATAAGCTACCCCTCGCCGAGTCAACTAGATTAGATTGCATGGGGACATCTGTTGAGTGTAGGTGATCACTTTCTCTCTCGCTGTATGGGAAAGGAAGTCCTTAGGACGTGCCTTGAGGCTTTTTCTTTTATACACATAGCTTCGCTGGTTTACCACCGCCTCCACCCTCTATTGAACATCCAGTAACGCTGCATTGACTCGAGCACAATCAACGCAGCTGACAGTTATTCCAGTGTACACCGGTACCATTTGATTGAACATGCAATTACACTGTCAATGGTGCTTTAATGCTGTGCCAAATTCATACCGCAGGATGTTATGCTCTCTCATCTCCTCATCCTGATGTCTGATACAAAACAAATAACTTGTTGAATATTTAACGCGTCTGAAATGTGTTTTAAAAACCCCCCCCGGTAATTTTGTTGATTCTGATAGCTTGTTCATGTGATACCAGGAAATGTTTAACCTCTATTGTAGAGAGACAAAAGGTTGTTTTAATCCCACTGTGAGATGGGTGGGAGGGTCAGGGGAGGGACGTGGGATGAGGGGGGAAGGGGTTGTGGGTGTGTTGTAGGGGGTGATTTTGTGAGGGAATCGGCTCGTCTCTCTTACTGTCACTCAGTCCCAGCAGACACATCGAGGAGTACAGCCACTGGGATTATGACAGCTCAACTCTCACACTGAAGGGATTAATGCTTAATGCAGATTCAGATAAAGGTGATGTATTCTCTCTATTGATAGATGTTATATACCGTATAGTAACCTGTTGTGTAGAAAGCGTAGCTTGTGACGCTTTTGATCTGCAGGTGATATTTGATTTAGGTAAAATGAAAATGATTCAAGCACTCCTGATCTATAAACCTATTGGATGATCATACAACTGAAACAAGGAATTGATGATTCAAAACAGTTAGATTTTTTTCATTAATTCAAGTTATTTAATCAGGAAAATGTTAAATATTGAATGGAAGAAGCCTCCTAAAGATGAGGATTTGCTGATGTTATTTTATTTTTTCATTTAAAATACAATATGGAGTTCTTCACTGCAATGGACAAACAATTTTAAAAAACTGAAATAAGAAAAATGTAATCAGCAGCTAATATGATATTATTGTGCAAACCATCCCCTAGTTTAAGCTTCTCAATTTTCATATTTTGCTGCTTTTGTTGGTTGTATGGAAAAGTACCTCTAATATATGATTTGTTATGTCTGTTGGATGACAGGAGATATTTCGAGGGTGTTAGGGAGCTAGAGAAAGTATTAAGGACATGTATCACTATTTTTGGACATTCTACATTTCACAATGACTAGAATCATTAAGAAAAGTGTTGGTAGATGAATCAATAAGGTATACAATTGTCAGTTGCAGTGCTAGATGATAACCAAAATGTTTAATAAAACAGCAAATATGGTTGGTTTTGACCTCTAATTGCAGCCTATGACATATTGGTGCAGATGTGAGGATTTTTCTTGCAGGGTGGTATACATTTTCATTATAACAGTCTTTCCCCTGAGTCTTCTATAAGAGCTGGCTTTCTCTAACAATCAGCAGTCCTCTTTACATTTCCAAGGGTAGCGTGCACTTTTTCTGCACTGGCATATCATCACATAATCTTTCATCTGTTGAATCTCAGCTTGTCTTTATTGTAATGGCATAAGCGCACATCTCTGCGAGCCCAAATGTAAATTCATCATATAGGGAGAGTGTTTGTTCCAGCTCTAATTATTTCTCCCCTCTTTGGCTGTAATGATGCTTCATGGGGAGAGCCGTATCGTATGCATGCACGCTCTTTCTCTCATTAGGGAGGACTACAATTAAACCCACAGGCTGCTATGCCAGTGCTGAGCTTCCTTTCCCCTGTCTACATGTGCCATATGCACGCACGCACGCACACACACATACAGAATCTCATTCGAGAAATGTGTGACACTTCACCACTGTTACCTTAGATTATCAGCCGTCCGTTAGCAATTCTGATCCAACCTTGAGGATATCTCACTTTGCTGGACAGTCATATTTTGTGTGATGTGACTAATGAAAACATAAATCATGTCATTGGAGGGAAGTTATCATTTGCATTTACCAAGTCTTATAGGCAGCCTTACAGTAAAGTGAATGCTGTAGTTGAATGAAATTAACAACATAATTCAGCTATGTGTCAACTCAGCACATCCTCATTACTATATACTAAATATTAATATAGTATTTATATTCATAGAGTTGTATTTCTTTGAAAATATTGTAGTTGACCCCAGGATGAGCTTTTTATGTTTCAATTTTATCGCATCCACATGGGGGCAGCGCAACAGGCTTGTAAACACAGCACTGATAGATTATCTCCTTTTAAGTGAATATGTCTAACATGTTACCAAATATTTGCTTATTTACATAACTTGCAGTCATTTAGGGTCCTGTTCCTGGCCCTTTAATGAATATAAGCTAAATATCTTGATATTCTCTTACTCCTCAAGTAAATATGTGTGTCTATCTTTGTGTGCTACTACTGTTGGTGGGCAGGTAGTGTTCAGTGGATCTATCCGACCTTTTGCTGGAAACCCCGCCCTTATTGCTGCTGGTAACGACTCTTTGTGGTGTGAGAGTGCACTGAAGCAGTGAAGTGGGCTGTAAAAACCAAAAAAAGTGAGGTGAAAGCCACTAAGACAAAAACACTCGGTAGACCTGAGAGGAAGTGTAGGGTTGGGATTTATCCCTATGTTATAAATAGGAATGTATTAAATTGATCCATTGTAATGTAAACATATGGCTTGGAGGAGCTTTCTTATAGGGATAAATGAGATACATTTTCTCTGATACCTCTTGTCTATTCTCCTTGTAATTTATTTTGTCTTATCTATATTCATAAAAGATTTAGCAGTCTATTTTGTTTGACAGCACTTGTGACACGAGAGTGCTCCCCGAGGTATTGAGGGCGCCGTGCCTCTCTTGCTGTGACATGTTTTGTAGTCCTGCTTGTTGCCCACTGTCGGCATCCGAGCTCAGGCTATTTTCAGTTTCGCTTCTCTGACCCTCTTCATATCACCATGGCAGCTGAGCTGGGCCGAGCTGTACTCTGTGGGGTCTCAGAGGTGGGAAGGCTGGATGTCTGGCTCCATGTCATAGGGGGAGTTCACTTTTGATGGGATCAGCCTTCAGCTCATTCAAACCGGATGTGGAAAGGTCATTTTGTTGTTGTGTTTTATTCATAGCTTTTGGCTGTTGTGAGACGTTTCTCTGCTGTCTAGAAAATGCACGGGGGGGCAGAAATGATCCTGAGCTGAAAGAGATGATAGCTGAACTGTAGTTATGTGCGCAGGTATGGTGTCAGCACAGGTGTCAGCAACAATACAGTGTTATGCTGTGAGTAAATAACACGTGTCAGTGTTTTCCAAAATCTGGGTCAAATTCAGGGCTGTGGAAAGACCAGGATTTCTATTGTCAGATTCTGTAAGAAGTATTATGTTATTGACTGTCGGGGCTACGGCTCTCTGAATCCTCGAACTGTAAGAATAGAGAATAGCATGAAAGAAATAGACTCAAATGTTTTTAGACAAGCTTACTGAATTGAATTTCGTGTTGTGGCATCTTAAGAGGAAACAACTAGAGAAACCACATCTGTTATTTGTGTGGAACAGACTTCATATAAACCTGTAGTCCGCAATCGTATCTGCGTAGCGGTGCAGAAAGCAGTGTTTGTATTTAACCGAGTGGAAACGGCGGCGTCTCTCAGTGGGGCTTCCACACTCTTATTCGGAGCAGCAGACTGAAGTCGATAATCCTTTGCTAGAAGTAAATTGGATTGGCTTCTTCAACCATTTTGCCATCGATTCACGTATTTGTCTGTATTTTCTGTGACAGTGAATAAGGAGAAGAGAGAATCAGGCAAGACATGAAGGCAGGAAGGACATAATGGGAAGGTAGGGCGAGAATGGACGGGTTAAGAGGGGATATCTGAGCCTTACCTGGCGTGTGACCCTATGTTACGTGCCGTAGTGTGTGTGTGGTCGGGTGTGTGTGTTTTCCTCTCTCTCCCTCTGATTGTCCCCAGGTGCAGCCTCTCCCCAGGTGCTCCTAATTAACAATCACGGCTTCCATATAGGACCGGAGGAGGACGGCAGTGAGGCCCTTCTTTCTCTCCTTCTCGTCTGGCTGCATGTGTGCAGCATGTCTCTGTGTGAGACCCAGCTTGGTTGTGTGATGTTTATTGTAGTCTTGTGTTGTAATTTGGCTGGTGAGCCGCCTCACTTATGTTCTTATTAAAACCTCACTTAAACTCCTTGAGCATTGAGTTTCCTCTCCTTTTTCTCTCGTCCAGCTATCTTGTGTGTCGCTACTTCCCTTGGTACCCCTAGATCTACCAGGGAACGTAACATGGGGGCTCGTCCAATCTTTGAGACAAAGAGTGAGTATTTGGTTGTTGGTTAGTGTTATTGTGTTTGGTGGTGAGCAGTAGTGTATATAGGTGTAGAATTGGCTGTGATATTATTTACTGTTGAACAGCTTCCTCAGTTTAGACAGGGGAGTGTCTAGCTGGACTGAATCAGTCCTTCCTTCGGATACTCATTTTTTATTTTGCCTTTTTTATTTTCAGGGTAATCCTGGGTGGGGATTTATTCCCTGTTGGGGGCAGGCGATTCAGGGTTTCGGCCGCTGATGTTTGCCTTTAAAGTCACCTCGAGCCCGGCACGCTCCAGAAGATAGTTAGGTAAAGGTTGGTAGGCAGGATCTGGGGAAGTTTGTAAATAAATATATAATAATATTTGTAAGTAGCCGTTGCTAAAGATGGCTTTTGTGTTGGAGCAGTTTGTGGCCAGTCCTACTGTGGGTCAGCTAGACGGGTGCAGGAAGGTTGATTTGCGGTTTGTTGCTGACCATTATCATGTTTCTGTTTCCTCGGCTCTGGTAAAAAGTGAACTCAAGGCTACTTTGATAGCTGGACTAGTTGAACAGGGGGTTTTGAGGCGGCCTGTTTTAGTGGAATCTCCTGGCACGGTGGTTCAGAGTGCTACGAAACAGGCAAACATTTTCACCACACCTCAGTTTGACTCGTTTTCGGCAGGATCCTCACCTACGGGGTCTAAAGTAGATGCCAGGGTAAAAGTACGTATGGCTCGTCTCCAGTGTGAGAGGGAGGAGCGTGAGCGTGAGCGAGAGTTTCAGCTCAGGAGGGAGCTGGAGTTCAGGAAGTTGGAGGCAGACACTGCTGTCCGGATGCGTCAGCTAGAGCTCCAAGCAGCTGTGGTGGGTGATTCTGCAGTTACACCTTCTGGTCCTGCTGCCTCCTTTGATGTGAGCAGGCATATTAATTTGGTCCCTGTGTTTCGGGAATCAGAGGTGGAAGTCTATTTTGGTGCCTTTGAGCGCATTGCTGCGGCCCTGCACTGGCCAGAAGACGTGTGGGCTATTCTATTACAGTGCAAGCTAGTCGGCAAGGCTCAAGCGGCTTGCTCTTCTCTTTCTGTCGAGGATAGTTTGGAGTATGACAAGGTGAAAGGTGCTATTCTCAGGGCATATGAGCTTGTGCCTGAGGCCTACAGGCAGCGTTTTCGCGGCATAAAGAAAGCTGCTGGCCAAACATACGTGGACTTCGCGAGGGAGAAGAAAGTCCTCTTTGACAGGTGGTGTAGAGCGTGTAAAGCGGATGACATCGCTTCCGTATGTGAGCTGATGCTGTTGGAGGAGTTCAAAAACTGTGTACCGGAGCGTACGGTAGTCTACCTGAATGAGCAGAAAGTGACTACTCTTCAGCAGGCTGCCACTCTGGCAGACGAGTTTGCGCTGATACACAGGAGCGTTTTTTTTCAGCGGGATCCTCCTCAGCGGGACCCTCCTCAGCGGGACACTTATCGGAGAGCTCCTAATAATGATGTTCCCTGTGCCAGTGTTCCATTGTTAGGTCCCAGGATAGACAGAGCGTGTTATTTTTGTCTTGACCCAGGTCATATGATAGCAGACTGTGCAGCTTGGAAGAGGAAGCAGGCCACCACTATGGCGGATGAGGAAAGGCTTGAGCTTTTGGCTCAGAGCGATTCTCCTCATCGTTTTGGTTTCCGGAAAGCTCGTAACAGGCGTGCCACACATGCTCATTCTGCTGCTCTTCCAGGACCCAAGAAAAAGAGATTGTGTTTCTTTTGTCTTGATCCTGGTCATCTAGAGGCAGAGTGTGTAGCTCGGAAGGAGCAGGTGGCAGCTGCTCTGGAAAAGCCAAAAGCCCGGCACCCGGTTGCGATGCGACAGAGTGGTGAGGTGCAGTTAAGTTCTGCATCCGTCTGACAGTAGTGTGGGTGTTTCCGTCTCTGAAGCGGTTGGTGTGGACCTGGCTCAGAGCGATGTGGATCTGTGTTCAGTGAGTGGTGTGTGTGTTGTGTGTGTTCCATGTGTTGCTCCGGTGTTGGCTGCTGGTGAGCAGTATAAGGTGTGTTTTATGGGGGGAAGTGTTACGTGCCGTAGTGTGTGTGTGGTCGGGTGTGTGTGTTTTCCTCTCTCTCCCTCTGATTGTCCCCAGGTGCAGCCTCTCCCCAGGTGCTCCTAATTAACAATCACGGCTTCCATATAGGACCGGAGGAGGACGGCAGTGAGGCCCTTCTTTCTCTCCTTCTCGTCTGGCTGCATGTGTGCAGCATGTCTCTGTGTGAGACCCAGCTTGGTTGTGTGATGTTTATTGTAGTCTTGTGTTGTAATTTGGCTGGTGAGCCGCCTCACTTATGTTCTTATTAAAACCTCACTTAAACTCCTTGAGCATTGAGTTTCCTCTCCTTTTTCTCTCGTCCAGCTATCTTGTGTGTCGCTACTTCCCTTGGTACCCCTAGATCTACCAGGGAACGTAACACCCTATGTGAGGACAAAACCAGAGATGAGAATAAAAGGGAAAAAGTATTTAACCTTTAATGACCTTTGACCAATCCGAATGTCCATTATCATAGTAAGTTGTCATGTAAATCACACTATCACTTTGTTTTAACAGCATGTTTTATGGATTATTGTCAAAAATCCTTACTTTTTTTGTCAAGGAGAGCACCCGTATCGTTTAAAATACCTTTCTGCATGGGAGGTCTTCATCTTAGAGCTTACAAACTCTGGACTGAAAGACTGGAGGAGATTTAAGGAGAGGATTTGGTTTCGACTCCTGTTCTGAATGTCAGGAACCAAACTCTTAAGATATAAGAAGAGAAAGAATTGAGAAAAAAGACATTAAAGACGAAAAGCAGATTAGTTATGGCAAGTTAGAAGGCAAGAGATAATACACAAGAAAATGAAGATGCTATTGAGGCAAGGAGAAGACAGAGAAGCAAATGTGGTGAGAGGGAAGAGGACAGGAGTGTGGCCGACGTAAGATAATAGGAGAAGAAGGAGAGAAAATAGAAGAATAGATAGAAGGAGATCAGGGCGATGAGACAAGACAAGAGGAGAAGCAATGGGAGGAGATGTTCCTCTTCTTTTCTCACCAACATGCATTTGTGTCTAACAGTTTGGACCACACATCCATGTTAACTTTGGTTTGCACAGCCTGAATGTTTGCTTTCTCTTTCCTATCAAAACATCTCCCGGTACGAAGTGATTTAAGTGAATTTCCGCACACTGACAACACACTCAAGGATGATTATGCATTAAAAAATAAATTGTTCTTTTCAGAATACTAAGCAGGAGAGATTTCATGTCAGAACATCCTGCTGTGTAATCTGTGGCGTGACTGTGACAGAGCAGGAGACTTCCAATATAAAAAAAGCATTTTAGCAGATTATAATAAAATCAAACGTGGAGTAGTCGGCACACTATGAAGTCAAGTGATGTTCTGGGTGTTGGAAAATATGCATACTACAGCTGTCCTCCCCAGAAACGTTTTAAGAAAGATTTTATTTTCCTTTCTGGTTAGAAAGAGACTTTTAGTCTCAGGTTGTTTCCATGAAGCGGGAGCTGTGAAATCTGAATTTTGAGCTCTAAAATATATATTTCTCTGTCATTTTTGTTTAACCAGATTTGAAGAAAACCACATAAGAAGAAGAAGAAGCAGCAGGGGACGAGCCAGTGCTGAGGAGGAGAGAGGATATTTGAGTTTCTCTGGTAAGTTGGAAACTTTTCCTTCAGGCTTTGAATCCATTTCTGTTCTCATCCCATCATCTCAACCAACATCATCATTTTCCAAAACAGTGTGAGCTTCCTGCCTCTCAGAATCAAACGTTCTTGTTCTTCTCAAAGGCATTTCCCCTCCCGTAGGATGTGAACACACACACATGTCAGTCTGTTTGCCATGCCTGGCAAGTGTCTCCAGTCCAAATATCTCTATGCTGCTGCCAGAGCGTGAATGTATTAATATCAACACTCTCTGTAGACCTCTAACGTCCCTAACAACTTCCACCGCTACGCTCCCTTTCTGTCTCTGCTGTGTGAAGCCTGCTCCTCTGCTCTAGCTGTAAGGCAAAGGTCACCGCTAGCTTCACTGGCATTTGTCCACTGGGAAAGGCTCTTTTTGTTTTTGGCCTCCATTTTGGCAGCGAGGATTGGCAGGGAATTAAAAACTCTTGTGTTTCTAATGTCCGACTGTCTGTTTGATGCATATGGTTGTCAAGGTAACACACCCTCTCATCCTCGCCCACTGCTGTGACAGTGGGCGTCGATACTTAGAGATCACAAAATAGCACTTAGAGGCTATATATTGCTCAGTGCCTCTCTCTTATTGACACCTTGTGTAATAATGGAGCCCACAGAGGTAGAGAAAAGTTCTCTAATGGCAGTTCCACAATTAACAGCTAAAGTAGCGTCCCATAAGCACGGGGTCTCGGCGTGCTTTAGAGCCCGGAGCATTGACTCTCCGCTCACACAGCTTGTTTTTAGTCAGTAACCTTTGGCTCATCCCATCATTCTGTGGTGCTGAAAATGTGTTTGGGATTCAGAGAGGAGTTGATCTAATGCTCTGTGAGTGGAGGTGACACGGTGTGATGTGTGTCCAGCACGCAGTGGAGCGTGAAGGAAGGATCCCACCTCGAATCCACTGCCTCGCACCACCGTGTCACGCGGGAAGGGAGTCGGCATGCACAGCCGAGTGCAGAGCTGAGGGACTCTGACGGCTCGGAGCTCATCTCCCTCTGCTGCTATGCTTGTTTTATTTTGGGGATTGCGGGGTGGGCTCACTATCTCTCTCTGTGTTTATCCATTTATGTGCCTATTTCAATCTTTCGCTTTGCCTCTGCCTGTCTGTCAGTCTGTTTGCCTCTGAATCTCTCATTCTTTCCGTTTCCCTCTTGTCATCCCGCTGCGGCAGTAATGTTGTTGTGAATGTGTGCTGCAGGCCAGAGAGGCTGAGTCCACGTTTTTCAATGAACGAGTCACACAGGGCCACACTTAGGAGCTGCAGACCATATTTTCGGTTTGAAACACAGTGAGCCGTGAAGCGCCTTTTGTGAGCAGCTGCATTCAGGTCCCATGCCCTTCAATAGAAGGCCGCAGAGGTTTCTGTTTACCTCCATAGTGCTGTCTTTCACCGGTTTCCCTCACATGGCCGTCAGGGAGTGGGGTGTTATTGTTTGTGTTTGTCTGTTTTAGTGCCAAGAAAAATATTGGGGATCAGACAGATGATAGCTTAGCCTCCTTAGAAATTGCTACAATTGAGTTAACTCCACATAATGTTGTCTTTTAAATCAGTAGATAACACAGTCTTTTCATAAACAGCGCAGTTTTTTCATTCCAATTTTCCATTTCACTATACTCCAACACATTTGATATGAAATCAAAACATAACTATTTGATCAATCTGTGGTATGAAATTGGATGCTGCTAGGCCCTTTTTTTAAAAGACTCAGTTCTACCACATTGTTGTAGGACAACAACCCTCCAAACACAGAGGAGGCAACCAGAGAGTTTTATGGCCAAACTCTAGATTGTCCACCAGACCTCAGGCCAACTTGTCATGAGTTTTACTTGTTCAATACCACTAAAGGCAAAAAGCCCCTGAAACCAGCAATAAGTGCAGATGGCTGCAGTGAAGGCCTGCAGCAGCAACACTGCCAATACTCTATTGTGGGTTGTGGCATCCAGCATTTTCTGCCAACCACATTTACAACCATTTAAAAAAAATGATGATTTTAAAGAATTAAAGTAGAGTGTAATTGAGGATCACACCAACATTACCACAGAGACAGTTCTGGCTGTTATGTGTACTTTTTGACCTTGGCTAACCTTGTTCATGTTTCTTACCCTTTCTGACTCTTCTTCAACTATATTAGGTGAGTACAATGTTGTAAAGTACAAGACCAGATTTCCCCCTTTTTAATTGTCCAACTATGTTTTTCCCCGAATATAAGAAGATCAAGTGTAACTTCTGCACAGTTTATTTGATGTAGATGGAAACACCTTCAAATTAAGGTACGTCTATCTTAATACCCCCTGACTGAACTCTACAGTACAAACCTGTAGCATGTTGTTAGTTTTGAATAACTTAGTTACCAGTCAGAGCCCTAAGGTCTCTTACAAATGCAGTCCTACCCGTAAAGGCAGCGTACATAAACAGTGTTGTGTTGTCAGTGAAGCTCCATCGTCTTAAGGCCCTGACACACCAACCCGATTTTGGGAGTCAGAGGCCGTCAGAGGCTGTCGGGCATTCGCGGCGCCGTAGTCAGGTTGGTGTGTCCCGCACCGTCGACCGTGACACGCCTTATTTGGACTGCCAGACCCGATGCATGCATGTTGAATCGGCCATGCATCGGGTCTGGCAGTCGGACCAAATAATCACTCTGATTGGCTGTTCAGCTAGCAAATCAGTGCATGAGAAGCGAAGCGGAAGTGAGGGACGTAAACAAACGATTTAAGAAGGCACACACAGACTGCTATTCATTTTCATCTCATCATGGCGATCTGGAATGATGCAAACGAAGACCTGCTCATCACCTTGATCCAGGAGAGGCCAGCTCTGTATGATATTACGGAGAAAAGATACTCTTCTTCTTCTCTGTCTTCCGGTTGTTGCCTCTTTTGAATGACGAATACACACTACCGCCGCCTGCTGGTAAGGAGAGTTATTGCCACTCACGCACTGAAGTCGGTGCGGTGTGTTCCCATGGCCAAAACGCAGGAGAACACGGTCAGGCAACAGCCGACTTCAGCGTCGGCTAGTCCTCTGGTGACTGCTTGGTGTGTCAGGGCCTTTATAAAGCAGCAGCAGTGCTGAGATCAGACAAGTTGCAGATGAGTAAAGGGATTCAAATGTGCGCAGAGGGCCCGTGGGCGGCTCCCGGTAGGCCTCGTTTCAGATGAACGCATCGAGATATTTCTAAGGTATCGCTTTGATACGAACTTGACAATTCTCTGACGGTTCTCTGTGTCAACACTGCTGTCTGCGCATGCCACTGTGTGTGTATGTGTGTGTAGATGTGATTGAGGGAATGTGTGAGTTTGTCAGCGTCTCTATGAGAAGCAGAGACAGGGAGGTGCACGGAGACACGGCTAAAGTGTCAGAAAGAAGGACATGAATACAGAAATGAATGAATAGATGGATACAAAGACAGTGAGGGAGAGAATGAGGCTGAGTGATGTGAAAGAGGGTGGTGAGGCCCCTCCTGAGGGGATTCTGCTCCGCTTCTCCATCTTCCAGCGCTGTTGAGAAAGTCGGCTACATGCACAATGACTCACAAACTGCTCCGCAGACAGCCTGCAGAGTCGGAGGAGACATCGGTCTATATATGGCTCTGCATCACCATCTTTAGTTTTTATTTCCCAAACTCGGTTCACCTTCTCTCACCTGCTCAACCTTCCTCCAGGCCTCGTTCTGCCTTCACTGCCCTCTGTGTGCAATTATCTGATCCAGCCCCTCATATTCCTTATTCACACTGCTGAATGCATCTATACCCACTCCTCTGTTCATTCCTCTGTGGTCCATAAGCTCCATATTTAATGACGTACAAACACGAGTGGTCTTAATCTTCTTATCTAACTTTCTCTAAAAAGAGCCAGTTATGGCGCTTTTCCACTGCAGGACCTAGCACGGCTTAGTACGGTATGGTTAGGCCTTGGTAGGCCAGGCTCACTTTATGCTGCGTTTCCATTATAGTTTAGGAACTGGGGTAGTAACTATAGTAACGCAGTGTAGGCGGGGCGATCGGCTGTTCGGTGGGCGGAGCGACGCTGCGTAAAACTGCCGTGACATCATCTTCAATGCGAACCAACTTCAAGCACTCAGAGCTCACAGCTCCTCATATCTGTTCAGAAACTAGAAAAAAGTTAAACAAGTACAAACCACAGACTGTCTGTGTCATGGCGAATACAGTCGCTGGTTTATTTATGTCTGTAGGCCGTTGTTGTGAGTGTGGACGGAGCATACAGATGTAGCGCTTCATTTCAGACAGTTTGAAACGCGAGGGCCGTGATTGGTACGTGATCTGCCCTCGCTCAAGGGAAAACCTCCAGCTTGACTTGAGACCTCCCCCGTGATAAATAAATGTAATTATTATGAAGCCAGCTGCAATGGATCATTGATCCACCAGTGGGGTTCCACACTAAGGCTCATGTGAAATAAAGTCAGATACAGTACGCTGGATGTACAGCGGAACTTTGTTAAGATCCATATGTCACGGATATCATACTCTGTG
Source organism: Pseudochaenichthys georgianus (assembly GCF_902827115.2). Classification (NCBI taxonomy): domain Eukaryota; kingdom Metazoa; phylum Chordata; class Actinopteri; order Perciformes; family Channichthyidae; genus Pseudochaenichthys; species Pseudochaenichthys georgianus. The sequence continues at coordinate 34,155,073 of NC_047508.1, forward strand.
CTAAATAAGAGACATGTAATCATTTACAAAACATCACCATGTTGTTATTTAACAAAATAATGTTGTTTAGTCGAAAAAAACAAACGGGAAGAAATGCAGCCCGGCTCTCGATTTTTAATCCTAATTTAATCATCATCTTCACCACGATCATTTATGTTTATGTTCGCCGAATTGACATGAAATCACTGACACATATGAATATACTGTATTCAACTTCATTAAAACGTTAGTAATGTGCCTAAACTCAGTAATTCACTAAACATATTTATATTTTAATGGAGCCTCGTCGGCAGATCAGGATCCCAACGCGTAGCGGAGGGATCTTGATCTGCATGAAGGGTGTTATTTTCCCCATAAGGAACACGTCGCTGCAAACATTCTCAACAAAGTAACGACATGACTCCCAATATTAATTGAAATGCTTTTATGGATTTAGAAAATGTTTTTTTGATTTAAAAATAGTTGTATGTATTGATTTAAATTGACATGCATCCGCTAAGAAAAATAGTCCGTTGTTACCGTTTTTTAAACAGTCTGAATGAAACGGCAGCTCTCAGCTGTGTATTTACACAACTAATGGCCCATCAACCATAGCTCTCTCCCCCCCTCCCCCCTGATCTTTCTTCTCCAGCAGCTAAATTAACTGTAGGTTACTCTGAGTGACAAGAGCCGCGTTCACACTGCGGTACTTTTCCCACAAAGGTTCATGCGAACTTAGTTCATGATCGCGTTCACACCAAAAAGAGCCGGTACTAAAAGTAGTTCATGCGAACCTTTTTACCCCCTCGAAAGTCCCTGCTAGAAAGCAGGGACTTTCGAGCGGCTCTTTTTTGAGAAAAGAGCTATATTCCTGATTGGCTGGGCGAATTGCAAACCACGCCCCGTAAAACTCCCAAAAAGTTTTGTGAAGCCGCCATTTTATTATCCTCGCATTAGCATTATTAGCATTAGCCCAGCGCAGAAACGCAGAGAGACTAACTTATGGCAACACAACATAAAACATGGGAGCGGTGGAGATGAGGAGGTGTCGGCGTTCTGGCGATTTACTCGGAAGGCTTCAGTAGAAGCTGCTGGGACTCCCAGCAGCTTCTACTGAAGCCAGTCCCCAACTCCGGGGACTTCCGGCCGGGGACTTTGGGCGGCAGTATACGCCGTGAAGTGGGTTGCGGCCTGCCAGTAAACCCAAAGCAGAAGAAGAAGAAGAAGTGACGTCAGCGGCTTCATTTGCCTAATCCACCCCCAGGGACTTTTTCTGGTGTGAACGCGATCTGTACTTAGTTCATGCGAACTAAAGAGTTCGCATGAACTAAGTTCGCATGAACCTTTGTGGGAAAAGTACCGCAGTGTGAACGCGGCTAAGCTTACAGTTATGCCCCGGCCACACGAGGACCAAAACAGCTAAACGCATAGGATTAACGCAAACGCAATCGCAAACAAGCTTCCGTCCACACGCAATAGTCATCCGGATAGTGTCTGTCCACACGAGACCGCTCCGTTTAGCTCCAACCACTGGAGAAGCTGCAGTACATATGCAGGAGCCTGTACGTGGCGCTGTAACTTCCTCCACAAAGCAGCGAAGGAGCATGGTTGTCATGGTTGCCCTTCTGTTTATTCTCCGCGGTGGGGGCCGAGGGAAGCGGGCAGAGTTTTTCGCCAGTCAACGTGTATTAAAGTTTAAATCTTCCGACAAATTTATAAAAGTGCCGGTCAAAGGTCTTCTTTGTTATTTATTGAGCTTTAAAACAAATGAATAACGACTCTATATAATATAATAATAAAATACACGGAGCCTCTCTTTTTCCTCCCTCTCTTTAGACAGTGCCAGTGTCTGTCTCATGCAGCAGCTGATCCAGTAATGAGTGACCCGGCCGGCAGTAAAAATAATCATATTTATAACTAGTTTAGGTAGTTTGAGAGGTGTCTCCGTCCTGTCAGATTAGACTTCACTCGCGTTTATGTCCATATCGAGAGAAAGATAAATAATCTGAATTCAGTGTGCAGTTTACTTTGACGAGGGGGTGAGCAGCAGAGATGGGGAGAGGCGGAGCTATTGCCTCATCATTATCAGAAAATTATCGTATAGGGCGTACACACGGAGCCGTTGGACCCCCCCAGAGCGTTGCGTATGCCGTTCTATCCATCTTGGGACCCGTTATCGTTTCCGCAGTCGTTTAGTGCCGTATTCGGTCGTCCTCGTGTGGCCGAACGGTCTATATGATACTAAACAGTAACGCAAACGACCGTTTTCGTCCTCGTGTGGCCGGGGCATCAGTTAGTTGACTTTTATGTTCAACTGCTAAATTCGTTACTGATAAAAAAGGGCTTCTACTGTACCTAATTAATTAGAACTAACTAGAACCGCCAGAGGTTTTTGTATAGGCCTACCTAACACCGTCAAATCCCGCTATTAGAATACAATTTTTAACAACATCTGGCAACGCCCTCTTGGAAAATAGTGGGAGGGCTTAACATTCCTCGATACTGGTCTTAGGCAGGTCGTAGGCAGGAAGCTGTAAACTGGAGTCTGAAATTAGGTGCTACATCTGTATACAACGTTAGCTTAGCCAGATCGATCCGATCTCCATTCAGAAAACACGCATTTAAAAGGTTTTTCGCCTGCCGTCTTCTCTGCAGACCGACATAATTTTGAAACGTGTATTACAATTAAATCACGGTAAAATATGTTCATTTTGTTGTAGTTGTAGCCCCCTTGCCAGCGATTCTCTCTCTGCCCATTCAGCAGTCGAGAGTGTTTACGTCACTAGTTTAGCATATTCAGCACGGTTGTTGGCCCGGTAAGAACCTCGATTTTGGAGGGCCAGAAAAAAGGTGAAAAAGTAGCCCTGAGCCGGAACTACCCCTAGTGCTACATGCTGCAGTGGAAAAGCGCCACGTGTATCTCTTTCTTATCTGTGGTTTTGGTGTTAGTTGACCTGGAGTTCTTCTTTCGAGTAGTCATTTCTTTATGCTTTTTTAGTGTAAATTACTGATTTAAAGAAACCTATAAGTACATCTCTTATGAACACAAGATATCAAGTGGTCCTTTTCATGGCTCTTTGTGAACAAACTCAGGGGAAAGCCTTTTGTTGAATTATTCCTTTAACAGATCAAAGGAAGTGGATTTCTCACCTGAGCTAAAGGAAAAAAGGATGTTCAGACAGAATACTTGACTAGCCTGAGAGGATGGACATTTATTTTCTAAAGTACAAAGGTATTGCTAGTAGTCTTCTCGTGTTCTTTATATTGACAGAGCGATAGCAGTAGAGGAAATGGAGCCCAGGTTTTATTTGACCTACATTTTTATTCTAGAGCGCTTTAATTGTCCGTGCCCAATTTTCTATCTCCAAGAATTTCTCCATCATGATTAACAGTATTTTTCTTTCATCGTTTTTTCTTGATGTGCCTCTGAATCCTTCTTCACACTGTGGTTGAAGTCCAAGCATCAACATGGCTTCTGGACAGAGAAGATTGTCTTCACACCATCGTAAGCTGCGGGGATCTATCTGTTCGGAGAGGGCCTCTAAGAAACCTCATGATTTATGTGGCTGTTAGGCGTGGGTCCTGCTTCAAGGCCAAGTCTATCTGCTCATCAATATAAACAGCCTGCTCTCCGGGTGCTGCGTGCTGGAATACAAATGGCTGAATTTAGATGTAACCCCTCGCTCACCTGCATCTCAGACAATTCTAATGAGAAATCTCTCTGTTTACCTGCTGAGAGAAAGAGAGCCAGTGTAAAGGAATGAGATAAATATTAAACATTAAAGCGCGATGAAATAACAAGCTACACTTGTTGGATCTCTCAGTCTTGTTCAATGAAATCAAATCTCTATCCACCTATCTTTTTCTCTGTTTGTAGATTTGTTGTATTTTGAAATATGAAGTATTGTAATGACTTCAATTATGCATGTTTGTGCATGTTTTTCATACCTCTACATATGGATATGATTAGAGACAAAATGTCACTTCCTGTATCCAGTTAATATGCATTACAAAAAAACACTTGCATTAAACCTGTGTACTTTTACAATTTCTGTGAAAAAAGCAATCACGGTGACCCAGATTGTTATTTTCTCTATCCTTTAAAAAGCACTTTAACTACCCCATGAAAAAATAATCTGTAAATATTAGCATTAGTATAGAACCAATTCTAACAATATCCAGCCCTGCTCACAAATATGTATACATGCAGGGTTCAATGTTTATTCTATATTTAGCTGACCATAGAGTGCATTTAATTTGTCATGTGATGAGGGCTGAGTGTGAAGTGGTTCCAGCAGAAATACTCTATCTGTTATCGGTGATGGCAGGAAATAATTATCCTGTCATGTTGGACCCTGAGGGCAGAAACGCACAGAAACACCTCTGGTCTCCTTCCCTGGAGGCGAGTTGCACACTCTCCAGCCGTGCTGCTCAACCTCAGACTGCCAACCTTTTTTCTATACATACACTGAGCGATAAACGCAGTCAGTCAGAAAAACCTTAACTACAGCCTCACCTAGCCATTATCAAACACTCAGCCGATACTTCTCCTGCATTAGCGAGCGGTCTCCTCCTGTCAAACACAGACACAGGATAGAGGTTGTTAGCGGAAGCCGGGCGGACTGTTAGTGTTAAACGGGAGCAAGGTTTCCTCCGGATTCACAATTTGACAAATGATGGCTGATGGTGCAGTTCTTGGCGGGGCCATTATTTCTGCCAGACGATCTGTAGGGATTGAGCACTGTTTATCTGAACTGCTACACCCTATGGGCCAGCCCACTCGAAACATACTCAAACTCTCCACATGATGGATGTAAGATGGAAAATCTCTGAGCTGTAACAACAAGGAAACTTTTTTTTTTTTTTTTTCCAGTTTCGAGTCTCTGGTGAGTGTTCACATTACATTTTGACTTAAATTGCAAAGAGAGCACATAAGAGACTTCCTTTATGAGAAAGCCAAGTCCTTCATTAGTATCATTAATATTCATTAGCCAACATTTCAGTCATCCAGACCCATGAGACACAAAGAAACATGTTCACACTAAGCCTTGGTGAAGCGCCATGAGTCCGTCACCACCAGAGGCTTTTCCGTTGTTTTCTTTAATCTTCAAATCTCTCTCTTTAATTCACAAAAGAACTGTGACTCACATAAAATGGGGTCATCCAATAACTTCCTTACACAAAAAGACTTATATTCGCTTAAGAGAGATGTTATCTTACCCCCTGTTATTTCGTAATATATCCAACGTGTGTCAGCCTCGGCACTTAATTGGTTCGACTTCAATCAAAAGACTATGGATGTGGGAGATTTAAAAATAAAAAATACACAGCGGCTTTCTTCGGTTCAAATACAGTCACAGGAGTTTATTCATTGCTTTTGATGGATGGTTTTATTTCCCTGAGTTGTTTGTTGAGTTTTAGCATATGAAAACCTGACTGGTGAAATAGAGTGGCCATAGCTCATGCCAATGTAATCAAAGCTCATTCAGACTTGGCTTCAAGAGAGTGTTTGGATCAGTGAATCTGGCACACATTTTTCGCATCAAGTCGCATTTCTGGATGTGTTATTTTGCGGTCTCATGTGGATTCAATTCTATCTTATTGAGTTCTTATACATTAACAGGTTGGGGAAATTCCATGTGCCTGATTTTGCATGAATATAATGAATACACCAGTGATGGTCACTTTAAGCCCATTCATCAATCAGTGCACTTATGGACTATGAATTGAAAATGATTTGATGACATTTATCAAAATCACCAACACAACAAGGTATTTGAAAACAACAGGTATTTCAGCACTTTATTGCTAATATGGTTAGTCGGTTAATCAATGTTTTTGTTAAAATACAATTGACTTATCAATCATTTTTGATTCTTGCTCCAAAGTGTCTCTTCTTTACAAGTCTGCTTTTCCAGTTACACTAACATACAGGATCTTACATTTCAGTAATGGTGTGCCACAGCTATTCAGAGAATAAAAAGTAGTGATGGTTAATAAACAAAATAATGATTAGTTGCTGTCATATTTCAAGCTTTTATACTTTGATTGTGTGGAAAACACCCATATCCTTTTATAATTTCATGATAACTTGTGTAGCATTTTGGAAGGGTTAACTCCTGGTTGTTTCTTTCATAAAAAAGGCCTTGATTTGATTTTCTCACAATTTGAAAGGACTATTGTTTGTGTCCTCTATGTCTGAAATTGGATGGTGAGTCCTTTTAGAAAGCAGCGAAGGGGAAATGATTTGTATTCACCTGCTGTATCTGAATGGAGCTGAGGAGGGGCTGAGAAAGAGGGGGGGGGTCAACTACATAGTGCTTCCTTTATGTGATAATGGATTGCTCTGACATTCACACACATTGTGGTGTGGTGTGTCTATCAGTCACTACTCACTACCTCGTGGGATGAATGGCAATTTTTAAACATTTCCCATTAAAGAACTGTCTTCCAGTGACACCACAGGTGACGGAGATATTTCTTGCATGTCTCTTTCACGTCTAAATACGTTGCGCTAACACATGTGTCTTGTCTTCATCCTGTGCTGCAAATGAATCCTTTCTCTAACTTTTTCTAACTTCGCCTTAACTGCACTCACTTTATTGGCCCAGCTGGGCAACTGGATTCTTCTGTCAGCTGCACAAAAGAGACAAAGTGGGACCGGGGACGGGCGGTAATGAGCAACTCCTCTTACAGTGTTACATATAGAGCATTCTCGGTGTGGGGAAGCCTTCCGGAGACAATGGAGGGTTTTGAGAGGTCTGGAGCCCTCTGAAGCCCCTCTTTGATTGAGTTTCCTGGCACTGGGATTCAGTGTTGGGGCTTGTTGTGGAGTGGGAGATGTGGGTTTAGCTGGGGGGGCGAAGACCCTCCTCTGCGCTGACCTTTCACAGACACAGGTGGGGTGGAGTGGAAGGGGCTTGAGGAGGAGGGAAGGAGAGGCCTATTGTTGCAGTCTGTGAATGTGGAGGTGCCACTCAATAACACTAGACCTTGCTGCCTCTGTCCACCTGCCGGGGATTTTCTCACCATTACTTTATCCCTGGCAAATGATTGGTTCTGGTAACAGATTATCCCTGCACAGCACACTGCCATTTTAATCTGATGCTGTGGGAATAATTTGCTAGCATATTTTGATATTTATTTGACATGCTATGGTCTCTAGGGTTGTCATTTTTAAGTCAGTCAAATGTTTTGGTACAAACTGACCAAATAACTATTACATAGATCGCCATAAAATTGCAGGCTTTTATGGTCCTCAGACAACTGGTCATAGCGTTGTTGGCTTTAACTTAAAGGGGACCTATCATGCAAAATGCACTTTGTGATGTCCTTTATACATAAATATGTGTCCTGGTGCGTCGGGGAACTCACGCAGCGTCAGAAAATAAAACCCTCTCTCTTTTCCTCCGTACCAAAATCTTTTAAAAACGGGTGTACACCGAGCGGATACAGATTCCATCCGAACTGACGTCAGCCCGGAATAATTGGTGGCGGACCCACAGAAAGTTGCCATCAGAAACAATGCCTGACGTGTTTTGGACTTAATCTCATCTTTGTTTACATTAGCGAGCCTCGCTAACACTCAGAGCTAACCTGTACTGTAGAGCACAATCGAATTTAACTTTATCTCCGGTAGAATTGTGATCAGGCATTAGCTCCGCCTCCTCTTTTTTCTTTTTTTTCAAGCTAAGGACCCAAAATCTGCCTTTCTCTAACAGGGCTTCAAAACAGGGGTTTGAGCAGTATGAGGGATGGCTTCAGTGGGTGATCTGTTTGGTATTTTGAAAAAAAAACTTCACAGACATGTTTTATATAGGTATGGCCCTACAATATATTTGTCAAATATAGCATGATAGGTCCACTTTAAATCCTTAACAATAAATCCTAAAGATTCAGTGATCAACTGATTTATTTATCTTTCTGTAGCACCATTATGAGATTCACATGTTTTGTTTTCACATGGTTTTAGCATTATACCTGCTAAACTTTAACATGTTAGCACATTGATATTAGCATTTCATTGAAAGAACAGCATCTCAGTGCTGCTTGCATGGCTGAAGACTCTTGTGTCAGCCCATTTTAGATGTCAATGTATTCTTACTTTCCAATAACTCATATTTTTTTTTCTTTTATCTCTCTTACTTGAAAAGCCCCTGAGTCCCTTTTCACACTGTGGATGAATTCCAGTATGCTGTTTAGTCTGATCATGAGTCCCATACATGGCCTCAGGGAAGAGTAGATCGTACTCGATAATATCAGCCCTCCCTTCCTCCGTCCGTCCACCTGCTACGTCTCACTGGCAAATTACATGTTCTGGTAAAGTGCAGCGGCTAAGGGATTGTTCCAGCCCACAGTCAGTGTTCATGCTTTGTTGTCTGATGTTTGGCAGATTTTGCTAGACTGAACGGTACCAGACAAAGCTTGGACGGCTTTAAATGACTCATCGCTGTCTGCCAGCATGCCTGCATGTACTGTACTGTATCAGCACAATTCAAATTCCAGCAGAGGAGTGTTTATTATACAGTAGGGCTTTTCTAGAAAGGACTGGTTGCATTAACTGTTGACTCTGAGCAATCACACCTGGACACTGTTTCCCCAGCTGCAAAACATCACACCTGCCAGTTTTTGTGTGTCTTCTCTGAGGTGAACATTTCCTCCAGTTTCTGTCTCACACACTCTTTTTGTTGCACCCCTAAGCTCAGAGTAAACTCCACATATTGGCCCCACCGTGAGAGACCCTTCACTTGTGGAGTAAACCATCCGGTGCGGACATGGTGGCAAACTGAGATTCTAATCATACCTCTTTTGTTGAGCTCAGTGGAGGTTGAGACGTTTTGGGGGGCAGAGCAGATGCCAAGCGTACAGTTTCTCTCCAAGGTTACTTATGAGATGACAAATGGGTTCTTGGCCCCTTTGTCCTTTTTTACGTCTCTATATGTCTGTGTTTGATGAGAGGGTTGACAATCATCTCTTTGTCGGTAGGGAGATCTGAGAACAGGAGGTGATTGCCATGGATACAGAGTGCCCTTTTCAAGTGCGATTTTGAGTGGCTCTGCTAAAAGCTGTATAAAGTCTCCCTATATTTAGCTCAAACATATTTTCCTTTTGTAGCTTATGGATTGTATAACTATAATAACATTTGTCTCTCTTTCCACATATGCACCAGTGCTTTCGTCCACTGTCTCAAAGGATTTGCTTGTCTTCCCCCAAACAGAGTTGTATTATGTTGATTACTTTCGCAAAGCTGTTATGTTTCTGTAGCTAAAGTGTGTTTTGTGACGTTGTATGCCGAGGATTTTGAGAGTCCTTCTAGCTATTCAGGAAACCAGTCTGCATTGCATTCCTCCCACTCGCCTGCATTTGCTCATGATAATGAACTTCTGCTCAGCATATGAATGGCTTCACCCATAACACACTCATGTGGCAGGCCAAGTGTACTTAAGCTCGAATGTCTGACGTCCCACGCTGACCCATACTCTGTGAACACTCACAAACAAGGACAATGCAAATGGGAGTAAGGGAGTATGTATTCACATGCAACATAACATGAACCGGACTGCTCTGGGATACAAAAATATCCTCTTTTAAGGAGTAATTACAGTGCGGGGATCAGCTATCAAACAGAGGTCAAGTTCAGATCCACAGACTCTGCTGCATCCCCTTCTGATCTTATTTTAATGAACGCTTTTAAAAAGTGACTCCACTCGTTTAATTCTCCAGTAATGAGCTACTGTAGAAGTCCGGTGTCAAACAGGCACGTTGAGGACTTAGCTTTTGCCTCATGTTGCCATTACTACTTTATTAGCTAATCATTTATAGCTTTTTCTGCATTGTGAGGCTACGAAAAGATTAAAAGACCTCCAATTTGCCAGCAGCAATTATCCTAAGGAGATGGATAGGGCCTCATGCACCAATCCAATTCAAGAAGGCTCTCAAAGGGAGTGTGGGTATAATGTGAGGGCGTGACTCACCGACTACATGTCATATTTAGCTGGTCTTCAGCGATAAGATGAAAGCGAACCACCTTTCAGTTCCATTCAGGGCGAACACGCAGGGATTTCCTCCTTCACACTGCCGTCCCATCGAGTGGTGCTGCTTCCATCTGCATGCTAAAGAGGAGCGCCCTCTCAGAAGTGCCGGCTCCGGCAGTGATTAGCATTTGGGCAGAGGGGACAGAGAGCGAATCTCGGAGTGTTTTTGGCGTTTACACGGAGGAAGCTTAGTGAATGCCAATGTGCGGTGCTCTGTAAAAGGAGGAAGAACAAACAAATTGCCGGACGTGTTGCATTAGTAGCAGATGCCCATTAGCCTTAGGAGTGGTGGTAGAGTGATAGCTGGGGGAGAAGTTTTGTAAACAACATCTCTTTCAAGGTCTGCTTTAGAGATTCCATATTGCCTTCCCATCAAGTCAGTTTACAGAGACTGCGGCAAAATAAATACAGAAAAAGCTGAAATAAAATCCGACTCTTACTTCCTTACAAATGTGAAGCTTAAATACACCAGAGGCTACACTTCCCATCATGCAACCCTGATTGATTTTTCCTGCAAAAAGCCCACTCTTTTAACTCCAAAAAGTTTGTATGCGATATATAATTTGAATATTTGTAGCCTCCAGTCAAAAACAATGTTTAGTTTATAATCCTGTTTTTAAAACGGTGGAGTGCCCTTTAACACATGATAGGGGCAAGCTTATTTTTAGGAATAACAAATAAAGTGATTTGGATGTCCATGTCACAGAGACATCCAGCTAGACAGAAACGAGAAGGACATACTGACAGTGTAAAGGTCCTCACTTTATTGTCAGCCATTGTACAGTGCGGATGAAAGGGCTGCGGCGTGTTTTTGAGCTGTGGGGTCTCCCTGAACAGCAGGACCCCAATTCATATGTAAACCACACCAATTATTTGCATACGGTGCCCCAATTATAAAAGCTAATGAGAAGATTATGGGAAAAGCACGTTGTTGCCGACCTTTGGAATTTCCATTGTGATCCTGTAGCTGCAGATACGAGGCCTGTGAGAGGCATTAGTAAAAGCCACTGAACATCCAAGCTCATACATCATGGATATAATTCATATCAGTGCTTCGCTGTGAAACCTCATGGAAGCACAGCAATTAAAGACAGTAAAACGTTATTTAAGCTTTTGTTTAAAAGGATTTACACAGGACTATTTTACAGAGTGAGAACTTCATATTCTAATCCAACACGGTTGTGACTTTCCAAACAGTTTGTAAGTAAATGAAAGACCGTCACATCACAATATATTTTACATTAGGTCCTTCCAAGCGACCTCCTACTCCCCCATAGATGCTTAATGGCACAAAGCAATCGGCGCACATATCTTGACTGGGCGTGAAAACCATGCAGTGACATCTTGAGCTGCAGCCGGAGCACCAGTCCGCCTCAGAAAAATAAACTATTCCAACCGTATCCGTTTTCTCATCACCACCTTCCTGAGTGCGGAGCCATTCTCATCATTATCCCCCCGCATTCAGCCGTCTGTAGGGGATCCCTGCTGCTCCATTAAGGCCATACCGAGCCTCACAAACCCCTGATTGCATGAGCCATCGTCAATAGCGCTGATTATAGGAGTTAATGAGGGTGCTTGGCATGAGAGGATGGCTTTTCTTTCATCATGGATGTTAAAAGGTTACAGTACTGATGCAACACAGCTGATTCTGTCAGTGTTGCAATATTACATCACTATTGTTCGGCACAGACAATGACAATATCTTCGCAAGTGGTTAGCAAAAAGCATATGGAGTACTATTAGCTGTTGCTGTAAGGGAAATTCAATTGGGTGTTTTTCCCCCGTTGACTGCTTTTCATTCAAACTGTGGTGTGCTTGGATTCTCAGAGCTCGTGCCCCTGTCAGCTCCATCTGTGTGCTCAGACAAGTCCTGACCCTCACGTTCTGCAGCCAGCTTGCATGAATATGTCTTTGCCTATGTGTGTGTGTGAGTCGCTGTAATGTGCTACGTGTCTGACATGTGCACAAAACCAATTAGTTTTGGGATGGCGAAGTAGCTGGCCATGGGAAAATGACAATGGAGTAATTGAAGAGGCTTGCTGAATGAGAGGCCAGACAGCTCAATGCAGCTTTTACAAGTGCCGAGTGTTTTCACCACGGACAAAACGAACAGAGAGGAAAGCAAATCCTGAAACGAAGGTGGTCTTCTGTAATTGTAGACAGTAATTAACATTATTTCCTTTAATCTTGCTGACATTGATTTGTATTCAAGAAATACAACTAGTTAGGTTGTGCAGTGGCATTTAAAGGTCTCTAACAGTGGTTTTACATGATTTAGCTTATTGCATACAAATCAAATTGACCTTACACAGCTTACCCTTTTGCAAACCATGCTGTTGTGTCCCAGGATTTTCAACCATTTCAGGCACCATTAACTTGCACCATCGGACGGCAGTTAGCAACTAGCTGGTAAACATAATGGTGAAACCTTATTAAACGCATGATATTAGTGTTGAGGCTCACCTTGTAGAGCGGCACCTCATATACTACGGCTGATTCCTCACAGCTGCACCCTCTCTCTTCAACTTTACGCTAATCGTTATCTTTGCTATCCAATAAAGGCAAACCCCCTTTCTCAAATATTTTAATAACAGTGTGCAAGCATTTCAAAATGTCAACTTAAGAGGTGATCTAGCTAAATGATCGGCCAAAAAGGTAGATAATGCTGTTTTGAAGCACCGGTTTGGTTGTTCAAATTCTCATTAAGCAGTCTGGCAGCTGTCGTCATGAAGTAGTGCCTTTTAATAACTACCGTATTGAGTTTTAAAGTGACACAGTGTATCAGTTTATCATCATCTTGGCCTCATCTATGTTATATATTTAAGATATCTGGCTGGAAGTGTCCTTTCCAACTTGCCATGTTTCTTTCTAAGAGACCCTTTTCTGTTCGATTTTATCAGCAGCCGGATCGCTTTTGGCACAGCACTCCTGGGTTTTATCTCGCCCTCAGCAGTCTGCACGGAAGTGAGCATTATTGACTTTGGCTTTTCCAGTCCCGTCGGCACAGGATTCATCGGAAAGTTTAATAATAGTGATGGATATTTTTTCTGATTGCATGTCCACTCGAAGAATTGCATATTGAAATGAGAAGTGGGTTTTGAACTGGAGCTTCTTCTTTAAGATGCAAGGCTTCTCTTGATTTAGCTCACAGTACTGTCATTATTGCAGGCTTCTGCTTCTCTCTACATTGGTAAAGGGAATGTTTTAAATGAATGAAATAAATACCCCACTACTTATTTTACATAGGGTCATATCTGGTTGTTTTTAATCATTTGTTTCCTCAGTGTTCAGGCAGGAATTCAGTAGTTTGCTTGGTCTCACATCTTAAGAGCCCCAATTGAGTTTCCACTGTCGCCCTACTGTGAGAGGGATGTTGGTCCCCGTATCACTGCAGCTCACAGGGATAATTATAGCACACGTACACACACATGAATATTATAGTCACACACATTCAGTTTGCACACAGAGGCACACACATGCTGACCGGCTTGAACTGAGCTGCTACACCTCATTAAATTGGGAAATGAATCCTGGATGAAGTCCTGGCTCCTTTCCAGATAAGAATCACCAGACTCCCAGGGATCCACCATAAAATGGATAATTAACACATTTAGTCTCTTGCTGTCGCAGAGTGTCCTTTCTCTTCACTTGTCTGTGACTGCTCTGCGAAGCTCAGACTCTATTATATATTTTGGTTTACAAATCATAGTGGTCTTAACAACTTTTAACATTCAGACCAGTTTAATTCTTCACCGTCTTCTATATATGAAATGTAGCTTTCACAGTACAGAAATTATATTTAAAACAAGATCCACCAACACAAGTCTGTTACTGTGTTCCCAGGCAATTTAGAGAAGGCAATCAATACAATTTAATTGGCACTGAGAAGTCATTGCAACCCAATACCTTACTAATCTCCACAAGTAGATCTTTTCATTAATGACATCTGATTGTAAATTCCTAGCACATTTGTAAGCTGAAAATAAACATTGATGACAGAAATGATCACCAGGTTTTCCGCTCAGTGCCGATGCAGCGCCCCCTCCTGCAGCCCCTGTGGATCTTTTTATGTCAAAGCCAGTTCTGCCTGATGTGTACATGGCAGAATGATTGGCTGCCCTAAGCAAAAAATACAGGCCCTCCCGAGGGAGGTGTAGTGGAAGCCGGGGGCAGCGGACGTTAGCCTTGGTCTCCTCCCATGCCACCAGACTCTGAATCATGACTGTAGGGCAGCGCTAACAAATACACCAGATCCCCGAGGAGGCGCAGGCCGGAGTCTGCCTGCCTCACCTCTGGTCCCAGACTCCGCTCCCCCCCCTCACCCCACACCCAGAGGCAGGAGAGCAGCTCACATCTGCAGCTCCATCTTTTATGCGCTCAATTTGATTCTTGTATGCATTAACGGGTAATGATATCCCACTTTCGATAGTGTGGTTTTCCTATAATGCAGCAAATTAATCTGCCTGAGCTCTAAATTAAGCTGTGACGTTTTAATATGGTGCCAGCGGAGGCCTTGGGTAAGACAGGCTGGAGAGCAAGATCAAGACAGGTCAGGCTGCAGTTGTTAAAAGATAGAAAACGACTCTCCTAACTTCTGTTTCCTATTTTCTTTTTCACTCATAATTTGCATACTAGCTGCGCTCACATTCATGGGAAATTAATGAATTAAACTGCTCACTCCTTTCTGACAGTGTTGAATTATGCAGATGAATATGAATTAAATTAAGCAGTCATAATTATTAATCTCTGAAGCTTCGGTCGCTCTGGTTTTAATGACCCTTGCAGCGATTATTTCAACATTTGCATTAAGATAAAATTCCTTTTGAGCTTTTTTTCCGAAACAGAATTGCTTCTGGTTGGATGAAGGTGCGGCATAACACTGAGCTGCCTAGCAACACCAAGAGGCAGATTTCAAACCTGTTACAGTATGTTCAATACATTTCCGTTTCCAGTCTATTCACAGCCTGTTAACAATAGTGTTGTGTTGGAGGATAATTAGATGTTGTCGTGTAACAAAGGAAATAGCATACCCTCATTTAATTAACAATTATTCAATGACCAATTAGCCTTTCAACAGTTTGTTAGAACCTGTGAACATGTCACCTCTTGAACTTAAGCATCCTGATGAACTTCTACCATCTGTCCCCCCCATTGAATTAAGATCTGCCCAATCACACATGATTTCCCCACTACAACGGTCCCATGACAGAATGATGGTTCTGAAATCTGACCTCATTTTGCTGCGGGTCAGTCAGTCAATCAAACTGATAAAGCTGAGAGTGAAATGGAAAGTAAAGTGTCCCCGTGTCTTGTCCCTTGGCTGATGTGATCGATATGGCAGAGAGGCCTAAGGCATCATGGCCACAGCGGTGATAGCCGGGCAAAGTGAGCCCATGTGGGCCATGTCGGTCCGTATCGGAGTGCACTAGATCAAAAAAGATAGCTTCCAGCAAACTGCACTGCATGGCAACTAACATTGATCTGTGGCCAGAGCTGAACAGTACGTGTTGTTCTCTCCCCTTTCTGCCTCTCTCTCATCTGATGAACACAACGGAATAAACTCGCTTCTATGATTGATAGCCGCAGTAACCGGATGTGCCATTCAACTCAGTAATCTCTGTTCCCGGCTCTATCCTCTTATCTCTGACGCTCTCTCTTTCTTTCTTTCTCTCCCTGCAGTTGTGGATGTGCACGTGTCCTCACACAGTGTGACTGAGCAGAGGGGCGGGGCGTCGCTGTATTTGGGGGCAGACCTTCACATCACACACAGATGATGGAGAGGAGGAGGATGGACGCGGCGCTGCTGGTGCTGTTCCTGGTGCAGCTCACCACTGCGCTGGAGGTCCCACTAGACCGTAAGTCTACACAACGTATTTGCATCCAAGTTTAAAATGTTTAAAGTTTAAAATCTATTGGAAAAAGTGTTATTTGCAGTTTCTGAGATTGTCATTTTATTCATCATATGAATTTTGTTATATTTAATAAATGAATGTTTGGACTGTCATTGAAGAAAAACAAGCAATTTTCAAAGTTGTACTGTAACTTTGTCCGTTCTGATTCATTAATCTTCTGACAAGCTAGCTGTTTTCCCCTGTTTCCAGTCATTGTGCTAAGCTAACTAGCTGTCTCTCTCTGGTGTCATAATAACCATACAAACAGGGTGCCAAGAATGGTACAACGCTTCTAATTTAAGTCTTGATAAAATAGCTAATACAGTACAAGTATTTCCCAAAATGTTGAGATATTCCTCCTTGAAAAAAGGAAATAGATTAATTTAAACTTAAAATAATTGTTAGTGTTTTTATCAAAATTAGAATTAGTTTGATTCCCCCTTTTTTTTTAATACTTTTAGATCAAAGCAGCTCAATAGTTGGAAATGCCTTCATCTGTCCGTAACTGTGTGTTAGTGATTCGTTAAGGCCTGCATCAAAAATGTTTTTTTAGATTAATCTGTATTTATCCTACCTTCTGACTGATGTGAAACAGGAACCAGTCTCAGATGGACTTGTAGCCCCGCAGCCTGATGTCATGGCGGTACTTTAGATCTTGTACACAATGCTTGGCTGGAGCTGTTTACCAATGGAGGCCTTGTTTAAACCGTGTCTGATGCCAAAATAATGCAAACATATATTTTTCACCACTAACGTCTGGTTCTCTTTACTGTCATGATGTGTCCTTTTTGTTTGCTGATTCTGGATAACACTAAAGTTCTGGAAGGATGTAAGTCTCAAACGAGTGTGAATTCACTGCAGAGGTTGTGCTAGCAGTTTTTTTGTTGTGCATTGAAGGTTTTATTTGATCTTTTGTTATATTTGTGTATTATGTGTTTTTTTAAGTTTATAAGATGCTGAGTGTGATTTGCAGTGGACTTTTATACATTGCATGCATTGATGTATTTTGTTTTCTTGTTTGCTGTTATTGTTTCTCTGTCTTTCTGCAGTGGTAGAGTATTTTCCATAGAGCATTATTGCAAAGCGCATGACTTGTTGTTTCATTTGTTTTGTCATAGTCCATTAGTTATTTCCCAGCACTGACGGGAATACATTAAGCATTGGATCATTACAATAAAGGGAAATGTGCCTGAGCGTGCTGCATGCTCTTTTTTGCTGCTGCACGTTATGAGAGTCTTTTGTGTCAGCAAACAGCAAACAGCCGTCCGGTTTGATTCAGTGTGGTACGTCTGCATGTGATTGGTAATGACTGTGTGTGGTCAATACAGAAAGAGGCTTAGTTATGCAATAACGGTCATGATTAAATATCACCCTCTTTCTGATCACTTTCAGTGCCGCAGCCACCGACCATAACTCACCAATCCCCCAAGGATTACATCATTGACCCACGAGAGAACATTATAATCCACTGCGAGGCCAAGGGGAAGCCTCACCCCAGGTAGGAATCTGTGAAGTGTGATTTTGCATTCACTATGCTGATACAGAGAGAGATATTCCAGGTTTGGAATCCGCCACCATCTGTTAAACGCCTCAGCTGACAGCCAGTTTCCAGAAAAGTCAATCTAAAACATAATGAGTAAAGTTCCTGTTTATTCAAGCTATAAATAAAAAAAGGTATTTTATTCATGCAGATGCCACACTCTACTGAGACAGATTGCTGCTAAAGCTTTTGAATGTTCTGCTCCAAATTATGCCATCCTCTTCCCTCTATCTATCTCAGTGTAGCACCTAATTAATTTGAATGCACACACAAACACACACACATACACACGCACACGCACACACACACACACACACACACACACACACACACACACACACTCACACTCACACTCACACTCACACTCTCTCACACACATATATGATGACCAATACTGAACAAAATACATTCTCAGCCCTGGACCTTTACTTTACCTTATATGACCTTAACACTTAAATCAAGTCTTCCTTCAAACATCCTTTTGAAAAAGTGAAATGCAGGTAAAGAATTTGAATCTCTTGAGTAGTGTTTCAAATATTTTTCTTTTACATTAAATCAAAGTTAAAGTAAAACAAGAAAATCTGTTAATCTGTGCGGTTTGATCCTCAGATTTGATTGGCTTCAAACGTTGCTAAACTGTGATTGGTGCACAGAAATATGACATCTCCTTTCTGTCACCGAACCCTGCTACGTGTTTTCACAATAATGTTGTAATTAAACACACGTAATAAATGTTAAAGCTACTTACAATACTACAATACAGCATGGTGTCTGTATTCTTCACCAGATTATCATAGCAATGTTTTGTTAACGTTTTAATGTACGTTTACCCCCTTTAGTTTCTCCTGGACCAGAAATGGGAGCCACTTTGACATTGACGAGGACCCCAACGTCACCATGAAGCCCCACTCTGGGACGATGGTGGTGGACATCAGCAGAGCGAAGGCCGAAAATTACGAGTCTGTGTACCAGTGCACGTCGAGGAACAAACACGGGACTGCTGTTTCCAACAACATAGTCGTACAACAGTCCAGTAAGTGCAGGGATACAAGTCTATTATTTCTATCATTTCATTTTTCTTCCACTTTCTTAACGTCATAAATATCTCATATCATTCTTTTTTCTTTTTCAAACACTTAAGTTTCATTTTCCTTCTTAAGAGAACTCCTGACAGGTAAAGGTTGCATGTAGAAAGCAGCACGTTACTCTGAGGGATGTAGCAGTAGATGGAGCGAATTATCCTCTGTGTTTCTCCTCTTGTGTTTGGTTATTCAGTCAGCCATCATCCTTCTCATCCTGCCTCGTCACCTCTGTCATCCTGTCGGCAACAGTCCATTAGCAACCCATATTTACTGTCATTTACAAGACTCCTCTTCCACTGACGCGTGTGTCCTTCTCCAGGGTCCCCCTTGTGGTCGAAGGAGAAGCTCAAGGCGATGGTCGTTCAGGAGGGCGTGTCCATGGTGCTGCCGTGTCGCCCCCCCGCTGGCCTGCCCCCTCCCATCATATTCTGGATGGACAATAGTAAGTGCTTTAGTGATAAGATAAGAGGGAGATAGGGTTTTAGCTTCATACATGAAGACATTATAACACACTGTTGCTGAAATGTCTGATAAATATGTCCTTGTAGCAAAATTGTGTCTGATCCCAACAAATCCTCAATAGTGTTTCTTAGCATTAACAGCCTGTATTTGGCTTTTATCATTATCATGCCTCTTTCACTTACATTCTTAAGACATATTAATTTGAACAACTGTGACCGTCACTTGCCCTGTTTGTGGCAGGGAATTAAGGGCTTTTGAGAAATGTGGTCTAAAATTTGAGAAGAGTATTTAATTAGAGGCCATTAGTCGTCTCATCCTTGGTGCTGTTTATTTAATGCCATCCCACTTAGTATCACCCTCAATTAGTTCATGATTACTTGAATCGTTAATTGTGTTAAAATGTAACTGGTTAGTTTAATGTGATTCAATTTAATGTTCAGATAATGGATAGAACTTCTGTTGAGGTCAAGAATAAATATTATAAGTTTTATCTAAATGTGTCATATTGATGTATGCAGTCAGGAGAGACTATTTCTTGGGTAGAAACACATTCCATGAAAACTTTAAGAATATACAAATAACATTTGATCCAGAATTTGACCTTATAAACTTAATAACATTTGTTGAAATTGTGGTATGCTTGTAAATATTGAATGTGCTGTACATTTCAGACTTCCAGAAGCTGCCTCAGAGCAGCAGGGTGTCCCAGTCCCTGAACGGAGACCTTTACTTCTCTAATGTACTCCGAGAGGATTCCCGGAACGACTACATCTGCTACGCCCGCTTCCCGTACACACAAACCATCCAGCAGAAACAACCCATCTCCGTCAAGGTCCTCAACAGTAAGTGTGTGTGTGTGTGTGTGTGTGTGTGTGTGTGTGTGTGTGTGTGTGTGTGTGTGTGTGTGTGTGTGTGTGTGTGTGTGTGTGTGTGTGTGTGTGTGTGTGTGTGTGTGTGTGTGTGTGTGTGTGTGTGTGTGTGTGTGTGTGTGTGTGTGTGTGTGTGTGTCTGTCTGAGAGAAGGAGAAACCAAGATCAAGGAAGTCAAATGTAGGCGTAATGAACTAGCATGACGGAGACGCTGGAGGACGAGTGTGTGTTATGTGTCCGCATGAGGCAGTTCATTCACAGTAGTATGTGCTTGTATGACTGTGTAGGAGGGAAGCAACATTTCCTATCTCTGAGACCATCCTAGGAGGCGCCTGCGCTCGTCATCCCACTGAAAAGACATATTGTCAGAGCTCTCATGGCTCCCAGCGCTATCTGCGAGGCAGCCGTTCATTTTATTACTTCTGTGAGACGTTCTGAATACGCACTCTCCACCAGCAACAAAGACTGCTCTCATTCACGGAGCGTTCTGCTGTTGACATGATGGCACACTGTTCCCACAAGCATCTTATTGTCATATTTGAGTCAATTTTTGTTTTTAATTCTGAACACTCATGTTTATTTGTTTTTATTTTCTCCATATGCCTGATGATTTCAACTTTGTTTCAACGTGTGTGATTTTTCTGTTGTGTTACAGTGGATGCAATCAATGACACAATGGCAGCTTTTTACAATGAAACTGATTTATTTAGTGGTGAGTTTTGGCATCCTCTGGTGTCTACCCCCCAATCTCCAAACTCTAGCTTATACCCACTAACACTAACCCTTCCACCCAACAACCCAAAGCTTTTCACTATCTCACGGGTTCATTCAGAGCTGGGATCTGGCACCCTCTAGTGTTTACCCCCCAACATAGAGCTCTAAACTGTAGCTGAATCCTAACCCCTAAATCCAATCTCTTTCCTGCTGCCACTCCTGCTCTATCCAATCAAAAACCTTTTATTACCTAATCACTTCCTCCTGTGAACGGCTTAAACCAGTACTGCATGATAACTCCAGTAGAGACTGAACTAATTAATTAACTGAAATTAATTTTTTTAAGCTTTGAAAACTACTTTTACTATAGAAGAAATCAAATGTATGTTAAGAACTGTTATCATATACGAGATAAACAACTTGCTCCTAAAATATAGATATTTTAAAAGGTCTTTCTAGTTGCATTTCCTCCATTTTCCTGTCAAACAGCCAGCTGCGATCTTCATTTTCAAAATCCCTCTTCCCCGCTGCTCCTCCAGTACTTAATCTCTGTCACCCATATTTCCATCTCACTTCATTTTTCATTTCTCAAAAGCTCATTTGTTTTTATCCTTGTCTCAAGATTACAACACCTGTCCAATCAGAAACGGGGAAGCAGTTTCTCAATGAATTGCTCACAAGCCAGTTTGTTAATGTGTTCTCAATATCACTATCATAAACATAAATAACGATTATTGTATTATTATTTTATGACAAGCATTTTACTTATCTACTAATTCACTAGCAAAAAACAGATGCTTATGTATTACATTCTCAATCCTATATTATATTCATTATTTTATCCCAAGAGGGCAATTAATTGTCTCTAAATACATACAGAATGAATAGCCATAAAACACAACATGGAAATAAGATTTACATCTACTCATAAATCTAATCATAAAATATGAGAATGTGGTCTGTAAAAGTGGTTTAGCCCTCATGCAGAACAGACTCACTAAAGAAGGGAGAGAGAGCAGAGAAGAAAGGACTGGGAATGTGAAGTGCCTGTAGAGGAGATGGTAATATTTTCTTCTCCGTGAATCTGTTCTGTGCGTAACTATAGAAGAGCCAGCCGATGAGAGGAAGCCAACCTTCCTCATCCCATCTGGCCCCTCCAGCTCCAAGATGGTGCTGAGAGGACAGGTGTTGGAGATGGAGTGCATTGCCGAAGGACTGTAAGTGAAAGAATCTGCCATTACTTCAGCCCCGAAAAGCCTCAAGTGCCCACCTGCTCGAGTGTCATCAACACTCTTTGTCTTCTCTCTCATTGAATTCAGGCCCACCCCCGAAGTCTCCTGGATCAAAGTGAGCGGCGATCTCCCAGCAAAGCGCACGTTTTTCCTCCACTACCAGAAAACCCTTCGCATTGTGAACGTGTCAGAATCGGACGCCGGAGAATACCGCTGCACCGCCAGGAACCGTCTGGGCTCGGTGCACCACACCATCAAAGTCAATGTCAAAGGTGTGTCTCTGATGGAGCGCACAGTTTCCCATCAGGCCATTCGTTCTCCATGTGGCGACACAGTCAATCCTTCTTCCTGTCTCCTCATTCTCCCTCCATCTCATAATTGATTTATGCACAGATGCCAACAGGGCAGTGAGTTCAGTGATTCATTGTCCAGCCTTCTGCTTCGCTCCATTCTATTTTCAGCCGCTCCATATTGGATCAGCGGCGCCCCGAGGAACCTGGTCCTCGCTCCGGGAGAGAGCGGCGTGCTGACCTGCAGAGCCAGCGGCACGCCCAAGCCCTTGGTCACCTGGGCCATGAACGGCATCCCCATCGAGAGTGAGTGCAACCTGTTCCTCTGACTGAAGATGCCGTATTATGGCTTTTCAGTTTCAATCTCAATCTTTATTTATACAGCACATTTAAAACAACCTCAGTTGACCAAAGTGCTGTGCAGGCAATAAATACAATATAAATAAATAAATAACACAATGGGAGTAAAATAATAAAACAATAATTAAAATGATAAGAAGCACAATCTAGAAACATATAAAAACACACAAGTTTCAATTTGATATAAGCTGATAATTGTTTAAATAATTCCTTTTTATTGAAGATTTGTGAATAATTGATACGGTGTAGATTTCTCTTACCTATGGTGGAGTTTGAGACTGATATCAAAACAAGACTTTTTTTGATACACCACACTTGTGAATATTAACGTGTTTTTCTCCGATTCAGTGAGTTATAAATGTGTTTTTCTTCTGCCCCATTTTTATATTCCCCAAAATAAACAAAACTGAATTGCATCAGTGTTTCAATTTGGTAGTAAATGAAAAGTTGAGCATTTTTTTGGAGAACCTTAAGATAGCTGGGCAACTAGGGGAGACAACAGGAAGTAACTACACCTAGCCAAAATACAATCCTGCACATTATCCCCTGTAAAACCACAACTTGACCATTTTACACTTTGCTTTTTGTACAGGTTAACAAGAAAGATACGTCTTAATGAATGTGCTGTTGGGAGATTCTGTTGTCCTATGTGTTATCCCCCCACGTTTCCAGTCTTCATGCTGCTGCTGGTTGTTGCATCATATTTGGTGCAGAAACATAAATATTCTCTCCCTACTTACAGTGCATTTTGATTTCTCCAAAATTAATCAACTGTTACTTTAACACAGAGCAGCAATGGACAAACTGACCAATTACAATTTCATTTTTTAAATAATCTATGCTACGGTAACATTTTAGTTGCCACTCAAAAAGTGTGATATCCAGACCTTTATGTTGGATACGTAAATGTTTAAAATCTTAAGTTACAGTATCTGTTTAGCAACAAAGACTCTCAAAA
Organism: Pseudochaenichthys georgianus; assembly: GCF_902827115.2. Lineage (NCBI taxonomy): Eukaryota > Metazoa > Chordata > Actinopteri > Perciformes > Channichthyidae > Pseudochaenichthys > Pseudochaenichthys georgianus. Next base: position 34,178,484 of record NC_047508.1, read on the forward strand.
GGTCCGTTGAGCATGTTGGTGTCACTCAGAAAACAGAGAGTTGCCTCGGTAACCCCTGTTCTCCCACGAACAGATTCCCCTAAGGATCTCAGCAGAAAGGTGGAGGACGACACCATCATCTTCACCGATGTGCAGACGGGATCCAGCGCCGTCTTCCAGTGCAATGTCTCCAACGACTACGGCTACCTCCTGTCCAACGCCTTTGTCAATGTGCTCTGTAAGTTCATTACACAAGCTCCATTTGTGGTGGAGTGCCGTTTCCATTTCCATTGATTTGCGTAGTGTCATAACGCGCCAATAATCGCTGCTGCCTCATTGCAGCGGAGACGCCCAGAGTGCTGACACCATCCAACAAAGTCTACCAGGTCATCAAAAATCACCCGGCCCTGATAGACTGCGCTTCCTTTGGGTCACCCATCCCTAAAATTACATGGTGAGTTAAGGATCTTTTAACAGAGGAAAGTGTTTTGTGTTTATTCAAAAGCTTAAAGCGGCTTCCTCTCTGTTTAAGGTTCAAAGACAGTCGCGCCAGCACCCTGGATGGAGACCCCTACATCGTGCATGACAACGGGACTTTGGAGATTCACGTAGCTCAGGCCAGGAACAGTGGCAAATACACCTGCGTAGCCAGAAACACCCTCGGTAACTACGAGAATCACGTCTACCTGGAGGTCAAAGGTGAGTGTTTCTGCACTAATGGTGTGATGCTGACAATTGAGCAGCCCAACCAAGCAAGGGGGCAGAGGCAGAGAGTTCAAATATAACCCGGTGTGGGCATGTATTCCTCATGGGCACGTGATTCACAGCCTCAATGTGACTGTCCTCCCTGAACACAGTCAGCAGCCACAAGGATCTCACACACACTAACAAGAAACACAGCACCTAAATACACACAGACTAATCAAACCAACAAGACACAGGTGAGGGGGAGGAGACAACACAGGGCACCAGGTGAACACAATCAGCAGCAACAGACAAAACGGGAGGGGGAACACTTTTCACACACAAACAGGAAACAGAGGCAGACAAACTAAAACACAGACAGATCGCGACAAACGGATGCACAAATGACATACACTTCGCCACCAACGAAGCTATACAATCCGTAACGGAGGCCGAGGTCTATGGCCCCAAAGATCACCTCCGTTTCAAATGGTAATAATATTATCAGCCAGGGAGTGCGTGAAACTAGTTGACAACTCGCATAGCGCTATTACAGAGGGATGTGTGTGATAAAAGCTTGTGCAATTCTATTTTGATTTTTTTTTTAAATGTCTGGTAAAGCAGAGCTTCACAGTAGAACCAAGACTAAAAAAGGAAAATAGTCACCTACTGTATCAATATATCTAATTTGTTGACACATTTGATGTTAAGTCTTTATGACAGCAGATATGACAGAATGAGTCTTCAGGTTACAGCTACCTAAAAGTAATTGCCTCTCTCTTGATGTTATTTTATTTTGATCACAAAACCAACAATCTCATGAGATACCGTTGTTGTTGTTGTTGTTGTTGCCTTTACTGTAATTGGCACGTTTTAGTATCCTCAATAAAAAAGTATGTTGTTAAAAAATAACAGTATCAACCCGAACACTAACCTTTGAATTCAAGCCTTATTCAAAACGGATCATATATATATGTTTGTTTCTCTGTTGAGGCTTAATGTTTCAAATGATTGATTTTAGTTCTTTAAAACTGAAGCTTCCCCTCCTCCCATCAGAGCCCACCCGGATCCTGAAGCAGCCGGAGTACAAAGTGGTCCAGAGAGGCAGGTCGGTGGTGTTTGAGTGTAAGGTGAAACACGACCCCTCGCTCATCCCCACCATGACCTGGCTCAAAGACGACGGAGAGCTGCCCGACGACGAAAGGTCAGAGCTGTCTCCTTTTTTAAGAGCGCTAACACTTGTTTACTGTCTGTCTACATTACTTATGATGGATCCAGCAAAACACTTCAGAATCAGAAATCAGTATCACAAATACAAAGCTAGTAGCAAGCTAAGTTAACATTACATAGCTGATGCTGAGCTAAACATGTTTGCTAACCGTCCATGCGTTAATGTGACTGACCTCTCCGGGTGAGTTTTCAAGTGCCTGATGAAATTCGACGTTGTTGCGCCAGCATCCTTGATTTTGATATTGCAGACTTTGCAGTGTGCGCTCCTTTTGTTGGTGCCGCCGGCGTTTTGTTCGAAGTTTTTGTAGTTGAACCTAATTACAAGCGGTACAACCGCAGGTCATGGATGTATAATAAGCCGCAGATGTGCCGCCGGTCGCTATTGTGTTACTACGAGGTAGTAACAGAGGCGCGCACGTCTGCGTAATGAGCCCGGCTAAAATAACTGGATGGCCTACCTGCCTGTCAGCCTTCCATCTGGGCACAAATTTATCTCGTGCCCTCATTGGTCATGTGCGCGTTCGTGTGTGTTGGAGGAGGCGGGCTCTATAAGGAAGTAGCAGCCTCTAGCAGATTATCTCCGGTTGTGTATTTTCAAATTCTAGCGATCTCGAGCCGGTTTCTCTCAAATTTACCTACCCCACCTTTAATACGCCAAAAATAGAAAACACAATGATTGTTCACGAGTCCCAACACACGAGTCCAAGTCGAGTCTGAAGTCTTTTGGTCACGAGTCCAAGTCAAGTCTGAAGTCTCTGTGTGTGCGACTTAAGTGCGACTCGAGTCCGAGTCGCAGACTCGAGTCCCCATCTCTGTTGTCATGTCATAGCTGAGCGTAGTTGTTGGTGATGTAAATCCTAAATTCCAGGTTTCTCCTACAGTGAAAAAAGAAGTGGAAATGGAAGTGACACAATAGTAGAATTTAAATAATAAAATGCAAGAATGAGTAAACTAGATACATGTATAATATGATTAAACTAAATTTAACATTATAAATACAGAGTGGAATACATACTGCTTATTGTAATTAAATATAAATATGTTAACTCTAAACAAATACATGTGCCATAAATAAGACATTTTACAGAGCTCGGGAATTTAACAATCTTATATTTATTAAATAAAATATAAATCTTATAGATCACTGGTATATATATATATATATATATATATATATATATATATCAGTGTATTGGTCTGTTTCTTTACTAATGTAATCAAGTCTCTTGGATGCTTATTCTCGTAGACTACTTGACATTGTTGATCTCAACTCTCTGTATGAATGGTTTGTCTCCAGATTAATCGTGGACTCAGATAGCCTCGCCATCAGTGATGTGACGGAGAACGATGCGGGGGTGTACACCTGCATCATGAACACCACTCTGGATCACGATTCAGCCAGCGCTGAGCTCACTGTTGTCGGTATGTTCAGCTTTGCAAACAAACTCACAAATTATTCAAGTGTAAAACTCTCTCCGTTTCAGCTCTTCCCAGAAAAGTGAATCCGTTCAATAACTGTGCACAACAGATTGCCTTTCAGCGCTTCAAGAGTACTTACCCGAGAGGGCCGGGGCGGGCCGGGGCGGGCCGGGGAGGGCCGGGGAGGGCCGGGGCGGATTTAGCCAGCTATTGTGTCAGCAGCATGAATATTTGATTGTGGCCTTCTTAGCGAGACAGATCATCTTCTTTGCTTTCTTATGGCTGACTGACCACTAAACTCTTTCACTCCTGCCCTCCTCCTGGCAGAGGCCACGCCAACACCAGCGGTTGTTTACGGTAAACCTGCAGCACACCTGAGCATCCTTCAGGCTCAGCTGACGTGGACCTGCGTTGTTTGTTGGATGTTTTAGTAAAGTGGCGCATGCTGTTGCCCGAATATTTTATTTTGTATTTGCATTTGGATTTATTTTTCATTATGATTTAGCAGCATTTATTCATTGGTTTTAACGTGTTTATTCTTTAACATGTACTGTATGTGTTTCCATTTGTCACAAAAGTGGATACATTTTAAATGCATTACACACTTAACATTTGGGAGAAGGGGGAAGCAATTTTCCACTCACGCTTGAATGCAAGGATAATTTGTAAAGCAGACAGCTCCCCGTTGCACCACTTGAGATCTTTCAGATGCACCATTTTCCTCATCACTCATTTATTCCAAGCATGCGATCCACTTTATCATTACAATTCCAAAACATGAGCATTAATTTAACCTCTCTAGTGAGCCTGAGACTCTATTTCATGCAGAGTGATTATTGAACACGCTCAGTTGAGCATCAGCCGCTTCATATGCATGATGCAGTGTCTGCATGTGTATTATAGGGCACATAAGATTGCCAAATGGAACATGAAAGGAAATGGAGAAGTAACTGAAAGGAGTGCTTGGTTAAACAAACAGACTTAGCATATTGTCTAGTAACACAGAAACAGATTTATGTCACAAATCATCCCCTTTTGCTTTTGCTTCATCTTCTCGTGGCATGAACCCTCCTGATTCTGAAGCTGTTGCTGTGTGCTAACGTTGCTGCCGGTGCTGTTTCTCCTCTTCAGAGCGACCCGACCCCCCGACTGACCTGGAGCTGACGGACCAGAAAAAGAGGAGTGTGCAGATCACATGGACCCCTGGGGATGAACACAACAGTCCTATCCAGAGTATGTTTAAGTGTGTTCATGTGTGTGTATGATGTTGTGTGAATTTGTGTCCGTTTGTGATTCATGTGTTCATCCAAGCCGTTGGTGCTGTAAAGAGAAGTCAATCAGGCACAAGTTTCACATCCCCTTTTTCACCTATGAATTGAACTGTTGTATTATCTTTTAATAGAAAGCCTTATATTAAAAACTGGTGGTGTGTTGCTTGAAAGAAATAGGAATGTACGAGATAGGGACAGTTACAGATGATTTTAAGATGCATTTTGTAAATTGTGTGATCATTTTGACATTTTGTTTTACATATCTCTCTCTAGTGAGTCTCCCAAAAGTATGGAAATGCGAAGCTAGTTCACTGCGGTATCCCTTTTAATTAATTACCATTTTGACATTTAGCTGGATATGTGAGCAGAATCAGAATGATCTGCAAACCTTCGGGCTCCATCTAATTACAATCAACCACTATTCCAGTATTAAAAAAAGTCAGTGAAAGATCCCCAAATATGTATTTTGGAAAAAAACAATTGACCCTACAGGCCTGAAAAGAGGTTTTAAAGATGTTGTATGTATGCCAAAGTACAGCTGAGGTCAGCTAAAAGTCCAATAAAAACACACCAAAACGTCCATAGAAAAGCCTTAAACCACTACTTCAGCATAATCTACTTCTAATGGCTTAATCCACAATGTCCTTTGAGCCCAAAGTACCACCAGATGTAGCATATTTAGACATGATCAGACCTTTTGACTTTTTGACTTACAGCATCCAAAAATAAATCATATGTAGTCATTCCAGTTGTGCAAATAGACTGTCAGGCAGTGTATAAAGTGTTCAGTTGTATACAATACTTTTATTTTTCCTATTTTGCACAGAATTTCTGATCCAGTTTGAAGACTCGCTGCACCACCGAGGTCACTGGCACAATCTTACCGAGGTCCCTGGGAGCAAGACGACGGCTCACCTCAAACTGTCGCCCTACATGCATTACACTTTCAGAGTTCTGGCCTTAAACGCTGTGAATTTAAGCCGCCCCAGTTTTCCCTCCAGGATGTTTAAGACCGAACCTGCAGGTACAGACTTAATGTGGAGATCCTGATGGTCTTGTTCTGTACATGTCATGTTTTAATAGTAATTCAATCATCAACCAATCTAATGATGATTTCTACATACGAATTATCTTTAAAATGATGTTTAAACATAAAAGTAAAGTAGCCTATGCATCAGGTTTTATTGAAAGCTAATCGGTGTTTTGATCTGGGCTTTACTGGCGGTTTCATATTGTCTTTATTCTTTTATTTTCTTTAGCTCCAGACGAGAACCCAACAGGTGTACAGGGATTGGGGACGGAACATGATAATCTTGTAATCTCATGGAAGGTAATAAAGTTGAAGCCACCTGTTTTAATCCGGACGCATTTACTGTAGTCCATGGAGTACCACCAAATATTACCATGTCGGTACCACTTTACAATAAGACCACCCTTATAAAGGGTCTACGAATAGTTTGTAATTCATTTATTAATTAGGTTGTGAACACTTTCTAAATCATTAATAAGCTTTTATAAGACATGAGATAAACAGGGTGACTGTGACCGGTTGCTTGCCAAATAGTGAGCCCACATTTATCTGTACTGCTAAGTCTTATATTGGCTACTTAGCTTACTTCATCTTCTTCATCAGCCAGCGTCCTTGGTATCTGTTGTTCACTGAGTTGATTCTCGCTAAGTAGCCAATATAAGGCTTAGTCCTCTTGCCAAATAGTGAGCCTGTGTTGATGTATGAAAACTATGTTAGAACTGGTTTATAAATGGTTCTTAATGATTAATAATGTGTTTACAACCTAATTCATAACCTAATTATATGTCATTGTACCATGAAACACTTATTTTCTTACCTTAATGAGCTTTCAATTGCTTTCTTAGTATTCTCTCTTCGTTATCAACCACCAAAAGTCCACCATATTTACTGTCTGTCTTTTTCTAGAAAAGTATTGTATTGGTTATTGTTTAAGTGTTGGAAAATAAGTTAACATTTCTCTTTCTCTGCAGCCGCTGACAGGCCTGCAGTCTAATGGTCCGGGGCTTCACTACAGAGTGATGTGGAGGCAGAAGCTGGTGGACAGTGATTGGACCAAAGTGACTGTGGCCAACAACTCCAAGTTTGTTGTGTCTGGAACGCCCACATTTGTTCCTTACGAGCTAAGAGTTCAGGCAGTGAACGAACAAGGAGCTGCAGCTGAGCCGCAGACAGCCATCGGCTTCTCTGGAGAGGACTGTGAGTTAGCAGATCCATTCTTTCCACCCTTCAAAAAAAAGTGCAAGAGACTGGAGTAACCTTTAACATGTACTTAGTATGTTTCCTTTGTATTTACCTGTTGTTGTGTTGCTTGTTATGTGCAGTGCCATTGGCAGCTCCAGAAAATGTGCAGGCCATGCTGCTGAACAGCACTCTGGCTAAGGTGCACTGGGAACCTGTGCCCGCCAGGTCAATACGAGGACATCTCAAAGGATACAGGGTACAGTACAGAAGACCACATGCAGTGTACCATGTAATCAAACCTACAATAACTCACACTCAACACTCACTGTATGCTACCTGTGTCTTGTAGGTGTACTACTGGAGAGATCGCAGCCTCCACAAGCACAACCCCCATCATGTGGAGAAGCAGATCCTGACCTTCAGCGGGAACCACACCCACGGCATGCTGCCCGGCCTCCACCCCTTCAGCCTCTACTCATTCAATGTCAGGCTTTATAACGGCAAGGGAGAGGGTCCGCCCAGCCCCACTCAGCAGTTTGAGACGCCTGAAGGAGGTAGGAGAAATCTTTCTTTCTTTCTAACTGCAGTTGATGGTCAGTTATTGACACCTGTACAATATTTTTATTTAAATGCATATCAAAATACTCTCTGTGGAATAATATTTTGTGTTTTGTATAATAACATAGTTAAAATTCTTCTCCATCTCCCTCCAGAATATGTGAATATGCAAATATGTTCTTGTTTACTTACTATACGAAAACATTTATTTTACTTTACTGAGAAGTCAATTCTTAGCATGTGAGCCCTGGAGGTTTCGAATCTTCACAGCACACTTGTGAAAAATCGACATCAACCATGATGGGCTCACAAACAATTTTTTTATTATGAGAAATAGTGCTCATACACACTTAACACTCTTAGTTGAGCACTGAGAAATGTTCCTCTATAAACGTATTTAACCATGCACGTCATTCTGCACAGTAAAGGTAAAAAACAATCTTAACATCTTGTAGTGGAGAGGGACACGTGTTTTAATGTTCATGTGTATGTGTCTTCTGCAGTGCCAGGGCCTCCTACTTCCCTGTTGGTGACAAACCCCAACCTGGACTCTCTGACCCTTGAGTGGAGTCCTCCTCACGACCGTAATGGACACATCACTGGCTACACCCTCAAATATCAGCCAGGTGAGGCTGAAGAAAACAGCTGAACTTATACATATCTTAAAAGCGAATGTCACCTTCTTTCATGTAGTGTGTAGTTCTGTATGTTCTTCTTTGTCATGTCATGTACTGTAGTGTCATCCTGTTTAGACAGATACAAAAAAGTAGTACAAAATAAAATAGACCGTAGAGCATTTTAAGTTATTGTACCTAAATAACGACACAAATTAACAAATCAACTTTTGTCACTCCCGCCTTCTGTTCCTAAACCCTTCACCTCTGTGCCCCAAACGTTTCATTTCCACCTTTTCTCATCATTGGCCTTCATCCAACTTCATCTTCGCCCCCTCCTCCTCCTCCTCCTCCTCACACCTCTATTCAACTTACCTCAATACTTCCAAACTTCAATCTCCATCCCATTATTCCTCCCATTCATCCTCCACCCTGTAGTCAATGACTCCAATGAGCTGGGCCCGTTGGAAGAGCTGGCGCTGCCCGCCAACGAGACCTCAGTCACTGTGTTCAGCCTCAAGTACAGCACGCGCTACAAGTTTTATTTGAATGCGATAACAGTCAGTGGAGCAGGCCCGGCCATTTCTCAGGAAGCTGTCACCATCATGGACGAAGGTAAGTCAGCAAATGCAGACGGCAACAATTAAATGAATTGAATAACAATCATGTCTCCTCAACTCGAAAGCTGATTAATACGAATTGTTTCTCTAGCTCAGGTAAGAGGATTTGAACACAGCGTTTTTCTACAGAATAGTATTAAGTCCATGCAAACGTATTGCCAACTCTTCAGTACACTTTACTATTCTTCAAATGTTTTTGATTATCTTGCCTTCATCTGAGGAAACATGAAAAAGATGATTGTAATTTTCCTTTGTCATTTTTCCTTTGTATTTGATGTACAATTGATCTTCATTACTTCTATGAAATGTATACGGAACAAGACTCAACCTCAGACACCATCCAGATTACAGAAACACTCATTTATTTGATTAATGTATTTATTAGTTCACAGCATTGACTCAAATACTTGTTAAAGTGATTTATTTATACAGAAATGGCAAACACTTGCTAGTTCCAGATTTTCCAATGTTAAATATGCTGTTTTTTTAAGTTTCACATCATAGTCAATTGAATATTTGTCTAGCTTGTGGCTGCTGGTCGGACATTACAAGCAATTAGAAGATGCCCCATCTGTGGAAAATCATGATCAAGATATTCTTAATATTTTCTGACATTTTACAGACTAAAAAGTTAATCAATTAACTGAATACTCAAGACAATCCATGTTTACAATGTTTCTAAGCAACAGCCCTGCTTTGAAGAAAGAACATTGCCATGTGTTTTGTGTTCATGTGAAATCATCCTACATTGTATGTTTTGCAGTATTATGCACAGTTTCATAGCACTATCTTTTATGTTAAGCATTTGACATGAAGTACATAAGCTCTTCATCCATGTGTAGTGGGACCTGAGTGTGATCCAGTTGCATTGTTACACAAGATGACTCATGCTGTTATGAACCCTCAGCCCCATCATCTCTTACATTACGCAGCATGACCCACATACATGTCTTACGGTCACTGTTGCCTACAGTGACAGAGATGGCGGGGGGTCGTCCTGTTGTGAACCTTCTCCAGTTGTTTCTCTGTGTCTCTTTTCTCTCTACAAGCTCTAATATCACAGCATGAAGTAGATGTGGCCACAGGTACTGTCGTATCTACAGTCGTGCATGTTTTACAGATCCAGCGATAGCTTCAAAACCCAACGCAAGCATGCACTCCTTATCACTGAGCAACTTCCCCTCGTCCCTTTCAAATGCTGCAGCCCACCAAAAGTCTCTGGCTGATTTCAAAGCAGAGGAACGTTCAAAGCAACACAGATAAAGATGCTGTGTGACATGTGCTTTTTAATGTCATGTGATAAAACTCTTTTAAAGAGTCTTTTAAAAGCACTCGGCTGTTTATTCACTGTGCCTTCGGCGACTTTGACCCCCTTCTCACTTCTTCACGCTGGCTGCTAGTAATTCTTCCCGCTGCATGGCAGGCGTTTGCTTGGCATGTCAATGAACTGTGTGCGCAGTGTATGATGACTTCAGTGTCTGGTGTCTCTGCCGTGTGTGTCTTGTTTGTGGTGCGGTCTTTACCCCCTCTCCATGTTGTTTACAGGAAACACGCAATCCCCTCATCCCATTGCACCGTCTCCTCCACGCCGTCCGCCCCACAAGGGTACAGTCACTGCTGCCATTTCAGTAGACTTCATGCCTGAGTTGTTACATGATCAGCTTTGTGTGTTGTTTAGTTTGTTGGTATAGTGTCCTTAGTTGACATATCTATTGTGTAAGGCTATGAGGGTCTAGATTGGGTGATGCGAATAGCATTTGTGTGGACTATTATTCATCATTTAATTGCCACTTATTGGATTGACCTTTGACCCACGGATGGATATTGATGGTTGTCTCTTCTCTTGTTTGCTCAGCTCAGCCTGCGAGTCCTTTTAAGAACATTAGCTCCTCGTTCGTAGAGGACGGCACCCTGATCAGTTGGGAGTACTGGGGCCCGGAGAAAAACGTTTATGTAGAGTACATAATGAAAAACAGTAAGCAAAGCATCTCACCTTTTTCATTTCTGTCAGTTTCACACAGAGGTGTCAAGAGACTCCTACTTCATTGTTGGCTCATGCAGGTGCATATAAATATTGGCAGTCACGTTGAAGCTGGCTCCCGCCAACGCGGGCCCAGATGTAATAAACGAGGCTTTCTGTGATTGATTTTCTAATTACCCAGGTGTCTTATTGCCTAGGGTTGCTTGCAGCTCCCGCGACAATCTCATTGGAACTTATGCAGACAAACATCACAAAAAGCGGCACAAACATTCTTGTTATGCCAATTAATTCTTGACTGAAGCAGTCTGTTGTTTTTATCCACCTGCAGTGAGGATGAAAAGCCCTGTTGTATGAGTATGGTTCTCTCACACCTACTGTTTAATAGATTCAATTAGCGAACACTATAATCATAGATTCACAGTCATTTAGACAATGTTGTTATTAAAAAATATTATCTTGTGATCATAAGTCAAACACATGTATCATTCATGGTGGCCCTGAAAGATCAACGCACTGCAGCGTAAGGAAACACACACAAACAGATGAAAAGATATTCAGCAACTTCACAAGACGTGCTTAGCAACCGTGGCTAAAAATGGAACGAGATCAAATGCTAATAAATGCAGACAGCAAATCCTAATACAGGAAACACAATGGCATACGAAAACATTTCAAGTCGCACAGAATGCAAAACAGATGAGTTGCAAAGCATCACTTCAGGGGACAATAAATATTGCAGGTTTGTTCATCACTTTTTATTGTCCCCCAGAAACATATTTTCTAACTCAGTTTTGTTGTGTCCTGTGCGATCTGCAGCATTCTTTAAGTGGTTATGTCTTTGTTGGCTTCACAAGTTGTTGATGAAGGTGGTGAAATGTGTCTTCTTAAGTTGCAGTGTGCGTAACTTTCAGGGCAATAATTCATTGATAGACTCCATCATTTACACTTACGATCTAATATAGACCAAATTAGCTGCAGTGTAATCCCATTTCTGTAGTTATTCACATCCCATGATGTCATTATCTCCACGACACATCTGAAGTTGTGTGTGCTCCCTCAAACGTGGCTCTCTCCGTGAACGTCCCCCCTGCAGGTGAAGGTGAAGAGGAGTGGCAGAAAGAGCTTGTGAACGGCTCTCAGAATGTAACGCTGAAGGGCTTAAAGGGGGGCCTCTCCTATAGGGTGCGTTTGGTGGCCCAAGGTCACCACGACCAGCCGCTCCACCACTCTGAGGAGCTTGTGGTCTCGGTCCCAGGTGAGGCAGTTCCTCGGTGGTCGCCTCCCCCACTGGCCTGGCATGGCCCTGTACCGTGCATTGTGTAGTATATGTGTAGTTGTGTGTGCCGTTGTGTAATTATAATCCAGTCTAGCATGGGTTTAACAGATGTGTTGTGGTCACTCTGTATGCCAGGCATGAACTGCCGAGACCTAGAGACAGTGTGTAGCAGCTTGCATGATTGTGTGGTTGAATCTTTAGCGTATTGAAAGTCAGTCCATGGTAATTCTCATATAGAAGTTGTATTTGTTTATATATTTAGTGGTTTAATATCCAACCTAATATCACCCACAGTAATCCTGCGTGTATAGTGTGTGTGTACCTGTGTCTGTTTGTGTGTGCACTTGTGTGAGAGAAAGATACATTTTGTACTAATGAGGCTTCAATATTGCGTCCAAGTCACCATTAGCTTAATCCAGGAGATTTCTAACTCTTCTAACATGATCCACTCATGAAGAGAAATCTCTAACAAGTAATACTTAGAGAATGTCTCGTTACAGTACATGTTTGTTTTAGCATATTATTATGGATACATGTGTTCTATTTCACCAATCATAAATCATCCAGTCCTAAATGTTGAGTCTTGTCCTCCTCCAGCTGTGGCGAGCAGACAGGTGGACATCGCCACTCAGGGATGGTTCATCGGCCTCATGTGTGCCATCGCTCTGCTCATCCTGATCCTCCTCATTATCTGCTTCATCCAGAGGAATAAGGGAGGGAAGTATCCCGGTGAGTAGAGGCACACACACACACACACACACACACACACACACACACACACACACACACACACACACACACACACACACACACACACACACACACACACACACACACACACACACACACACACACACACACACACACACACACACACACTAATATATAAACCCACACCCGAATGCTTTGTTTGCCACGTTCAATTTTGTTTTAATAGGATTTTAAGATTAGATTTCATGGTTTTGGAATATTGGTTTGTTTGTGCACTGAAAGCATACTAATCAGCCCTAAGACAGCTCTGTATGGCTGCTAAAAGGACAAGGACATGGCTGTTTCTTTTTGGAAAGAGATTTATCCTTAGAATCTCTTGATAATAGAACACTTAATATATCTTGCTAAATGTTTTGAAGTTATTTTAAAATATATTTCCCAATTAACACTATGGTTCCTTACTGTTACCCTTACCAATCCATTATGTATTAACCTGAGAACACTTAATGTGACATGTTGATATTTAAAATAGGAATGTTGTTTGATATAACAAGAAAACATTATATTTTGATATAATTAGGTTTCTTGTTAAAACTGAACAATTTGTACTGATAAAAAATATATATTGTATATTGTCTTGTTTACAAAAGGAAAAGAAAACATGTTTAGCATTACTCTGCTTTGCTTTTTGCCTAGTCTGAATAATGAGCATGTGTGATGACAACAGCTTGTATACATTATTACACATACACCCACATGATTGTCTGTTACTCTACCTTATCAGCGGTTTTTCACATGACTTTCTTTTTCTTTTTTTGCATTAGTCAAAGAGAAAGAGGACGCACACACAGACCCAGAGTTCCAGCCCATGAAAGACGATGACTGTACTTTTGGGGAATACAGGTGAGAGAAAGGGCTCCGGCCTCTGGAGCTCCCAGAGCCTCATTTTACCCATCAACCCCTCCTGCCCCGTCCCCGCTCTCTGCCCAGATCGGCTCTGTCTGCCTGGGCTGGAGCTCTGCACTCCCTCCTTCTTCTCAACCCTTACAGCTGACTACTAACTGACCCAGGACCACTAATAACAGAAATCAAAAAGAAGAAGAAGAAGTGTCCCTCACCTGAACTTCTACGACCATGAAGCACAAACGTTTTCTCTCAGTTCTAGGACGTCCTGGATACTACTTGTGTCGGACTCTTGTATGACATTGTGGTGTCTTTTGAGAAGCAGGATTCTTCAGGTTCAAGTGATTTAGGGGTTTGGGTGTTTTACATATTTAGATAAGACCGTCAGGAAAATATATATAAGCTAGAGTCATGTGCAACGCAACCTAAACTGGTTCTAAGCATCGAATCCCATTCCAACTAATAAGCTCCTCATATTCATTCTGTGTACAGTCTATATAGTATTGAGACTTTGCCTAGTGTATTGCTACTTACATACACACACCTGATTGAAACGTACTGAATGATCATTCCTCCTGACTTACAGCAGTTATACAGACATGCTTGTTAGCATCCTCATTCTAGGCTGCTTCTCCAACCGCACGCAGAATAAAGAAAATGAAGCACTTTACTTCTGTATAGCTAGCATTTCAGAATTGTTTTCTACAAGTCGATTTATAAGATGGTCTTGCTTTTATATTTTATATTCCTTTTTGTATTATGTAAACATAAATATGTTCTATGGATTTTATGCTGTGATAAATACATATCGATATATAGTATATATAAAATGTGACATGCATGGTGTGAAGATCTGCTATATGGACATTTGCTCTAGGCAATAATGTGTTGAATGGAAATATTGTTCATATATAGATATACAGTATATAGATGCATATGGATATTCTATGAAATTATCAGCATGTTTGAGGGAAACAATCATAACTGAGTGTACAAGAGCTGGTTAACACTGTTTAATTTAGGCCAGTAGCCATTCTATAATAGTTATACTTCTTAAAGGATAAAGCTGCTGAAATTCTGCATTTTCTTTATTGTCAACAATTTCTTTAAATAGAACAAAACCCACAATGTTTTATTCTTTACCACAATACTTTCCAACTTCTCCTGCTTGTTGTTGGCTCTAAATCTGTTGTTGATGTTGGCCTTTAAAGGTGGGGTAGGTAAGTTTCAGAAACCGGCTCGAGATACACTTTTTGTTATATTCCATGGAATGCTCTTAACATCCCGATAGCAATGAATATCTTAAGTGCTTTGACAACAAATCCATAAAAAAATGTCATCTGTTTAGCCGGCCCTTACTGTACTTTTTACAGTACCGCCCTTTTTACAGTACCGCCCTGTCTGTCAGCCTTCCATCTCGTGCACGCACAAATGTATCTCGTGCCCTCATTGGGCGTGCATTGCAGCAGTACTTCAATGACTCGCCAGCAACAGGCGGCCACTTTCACCAGTCTGCTGACGTCATGTGCGCGTTCGTGTGTGTTGGAGGAGGTGCTCTGTAAGGAAGTCTGAAGGAAGGGGCGGATTCTTTCGGCTGTGTACTTTCAAATTTGAGTGCACTCGAGCCGGTTTCTGAAATGTACCTACCCCACCTTTAATAAGAACAAGAAATGTAGATTATCACCAGACTTCTCCTTTAAAACTCATGTACAGTAGGGAGACCTATTTACACTGCAGGGGAACCTCCATTGGACATGGACTAAAGAACACAGTAGAAAATAAAACACAAGGCAAAGTGTACAAATATTATAGTGCCTTTGTGAGAGAATACTTTCT